>NW_007260063.1:716545-717337 GCF_000164805.1 Carlito syrichta | reverse complement strand
CTACTTCATGAGATCTGCCTCTTCCTTCTCAGGCCAATTTTGAGCCGAGATCTTGCCATGATGGAGTCAGGACATACAGACAAAAACAGAGAGTTTAAAAACAATGGAGACAACCAAAGTGAGGAGAATACCTGGTGCATCTGGGACTGCTGCTATACAAATCTGTGGGTACCTCAGTATCAAATGTTTCATGGAACTTTATTTGAGAAACAGCCCAACTGCATAAGCAACTACAGATAAAATCAATATTAACAGTAGAAGCTCAGGTGAGCTTTTATGTTTACAAATTTGAATTAAGCTTTGCACATGTAGATCAATGAGGTTCAAGTGCTCAATGAAACACATTAGGCCATGTTCATACTGTCTATTGCACCCCAGAGTGAACTACTTTAAGCCAAACAGCCAAAAAGATCCACTTGCTAAATAAATAAGAATATACACCAAAGGTTCAGAGCATAGCAAAGTGAAATAACATGCTTGAAAAGTTAACTTTTGCAAAAAAAAAAAGGAGAAGGAAAGGTGATGATGGCAAACAGCTCAACTAATGGGCTTTTATAGAAAGGAATGCTTTCTTATAGCATTATAATTGTTCAAGTTCAGCTTACGAGTGAGAACATATGGAACTCTGTTCTTTGCTTCTGTGATAAATCACTGAGAATGATCGACTCCAAATCCATCCAAGTTACTGCAAAGTCCATATATTTGTCCTTCTTTAATGGCTGCATAATATTCCATTGTGTATATGTACCACATTTTTTTATCCAGTCCAGCTTCAATGGGCAACACAGTTGG
>NW_007260063.1:611968-716525 GCF_000164805.1 Carlito syrichta | reverse complement strand
TGCCCAGGCAGGTCTCGAACCCGTGGGCTCAGGCAATCCACTCACTTCAACCTCCCAAAGCGCGGAATTACAGGCTGAGCCACTGAGCCCAGTTCAAAGGGATATTGTAAGCCAAAAATAATTTATTCCAAAATCATTATCTCAAAAATATAATAATCATATTAATATTTTTTAAAACGCCTTGAAAATTCAGGGACATTATACTACTTAAGTTGCGGGACAGTGTTTTTATCTCTAGCAATTGTTCTCTTTTGCTGTAAGTAGCTGTTAAGAACTGGGACCCGGGCTCGGTGGCTCAGCCTGTAATCCCACGCCTTTGGGAGGCTGAGGTGAGTGGATTGCCTGAGCCCGCAGGTTCGAGACCCGCCTGGGCAACTTGGCGAGACCTCATCTCTACAATAAATCAAAAAATTAGCCAAGCGTGGTAGCGCACGCCTGTAGTTCCAGCTACTTGGAAGGCTGAGGCGGAAGGATCGCTGGAGCCCAGCAGGTCGAGGCTGCGGTGGTCGGGAGTGGCCACTGCCCTCCAGTCTGGGTGACAGAGTGAGACTCCAACTCAAAAAAAAAGAAAAGAAAAGAAAAGAAAAAGAACTGGGACCCAATGAGCTATGGTGTAATCCATTTCGTAAAAGGGCTCTATGATGTGGACTTGTCCTGGCACACTTGCTCAGCAAAACTTTCAATCTTAGAAAACTAACATATTATCAACCCAAACAGACCGTCAGATATCTTGTAGATGGAAATCATCGCATTCATCTTTGTCCAGCTTGATAGAGACTCAGCAAATGTGTCAGAGTGTTATCAACTCAATGACATTGTCATCTCCATTTATATTATCTTCTGCATTGCAAGGATAGAGCCTGAAACTGCACTTCCTAAATTACTTTCCCCATATTTTTCGGGACCAGAATCTGCCAGTAAGAGGCATCTGCATGTCTTGGCAAACCTCCTTAGTCTGTTGGTGTTGTAAAGAAACACCTGAGACTGGGTAATTTATAAAGCAAAAGGGGTTTTTTGGCTCACAGTTCTGCTGGCTGTACAAGACACATGGCGCCAGCACCTTCTTGGCTTCTGGTGAGGACGTCGTGCTGTTTCCTTCCACTCAAGGCAGAAGACGAAGGGGAGCGGGAGTGCAGTCAGTCACTTATCACCCAGAGGAGGGCACCAAGCTATCCAGGAGAAGCTGCCCTATGCCCCAAGCACCTCCCTCCAGCCCCACCTCCAATATTGGGGATCAATTTGGAGGCTTGAAAATCCAAATGATGCACAAACTAAAAAGAAGGGAAAGCCATTATTCTAGCAGCTGAAGAGAAACCTGGTGGGAGGCAACACTTGAGGATTCCAGGCAAATGCTTGAAAATCTTCTACTCTGGTGGAGACCCCAGCGTTGGCAGTTTCCCTGAGTCCATTCATCAATTGTGAAAGCCTCTATTTCCCTGTATTGAAAGCCCCTAGCCGGGCTCGGTGGCTCAGCCTGTAATCCCACGCCTTTGGGAGGCGGAGATAAGTATTGCCTCAGCCCGCGGGTTCGAGACCCGCCTGGGCAGCGAGATCTCATCTCTACCATAAATCAAAAAATCAGCCGGGCATGGTAGCGCATGCCTGTAATTCCGGCTACCTGGAAGGCTGAGGTGGAAGGATCGCCGGAGCCCAGCAGGTCGAGGCTGCAGTGGCCAGAAGCGGCCACTGCACTCCAGTCTGGGCGACAGAGTGAGACTCCAACTCAAAAAAAAAAAAAGAAAGAAAGCCCCTCCTACTTGAAAGACTTAAAGTGAATTCTGTATTGCTCCTTTAAACCTGAGTAAAATGAGCAACTTTAATGAAAAGGGAAAAGAAAAAGAAGGAAGGAAGACGGGAGAGAAAAAAAGAGAGGTGACCCTCTGGGTTTTATGCAGCTACCAGGGCCAGAGTTCAGCCTCCTTCTTAATTTTATGTGCACTCTGGCTCCTCAGGAAAGTAGCGTGAGTTCCTCAGCACTTTGGAAATATTAAAATATCAGGAACCATGACTTAAAGTCAGTCTTCTGCAGCATTCATGGATGCCAATAAAGCAATTCACTGAAGATGGGCATCATAAGAAATTGTTGCTAATTCTGCAAATTAGAAAATGTGAACATGTTGGCAGATTAATAATCAAAGCTGACAGAATAATTGAGCCACTCAGAGGAAAGACTGGTAGAGCAGTGAGAACATCTATTTAATCACACAAGGAACTTAAGGGAATGGCATGGATCAGTCAAAAACTGTCTGTTCATGTGAAGAATTTTCTATCTAGAATAAAAAGAAATGCTACACATCAGTAAACTAAAACAATAGTGAATACTAAAATTCTTTCTTTTAGTCTTCACAAGCCAAATGAATATTTAAGGAATATTTAAGGAATAAAGAGCAGAATATGTTTGCAGCATATGTTAAACAAAGGTGTTAAATATATGAATTCTGACATATTTAAATCTGAACTAAAAGAATTACCACTTGTCACACATCCGATTTCTAGAACTACTAAATTCAGTATGACAATTTCTGTGTTTGTGTGTGTGAATGTGTATGCATGTGTATATATATGTGTGTGTGTGTGTGTGTGTGTACATATATTTTTCTCCATAATGTCTTTAGACATATCAACTACTAGAACATTTTTACTGGTCCACAAAATGCAACAAATCTCTCTCATTCCCACTATTGTCGACAAAGTGACAAAGAAAGTCCAAGCAAGGGTCACTAATTTAAGCCATGCAGTAACAGTTTTTAGAATCATCTTTAGGCAGGACTTACTAAGCAAGCCATGAATTTTCAGCTCAGCCTCTGGGAACTCGAGTCTGTTGGCCTGAGCTCATTTGCTTGGCTGTGAGCAGGTTTCTCAACCCGAGTGTCTTCCCAAAAACCATCTCCTCCTGACTCCCTATTACCACTCTTGCAGTCACCCGGGCTAGAAATCATTGAGTTATCTATATTTTTTTCCTCTCCTCTATTGTCCACATTCAATCTGAAGCAAAAGAGTGTGGAAATCTTCTAGCACCCTTCCCTTCTCCTCTTGTTTCTACAAAACTTCACAAACCAGCCTCTCCCTTCATTCCACTAAATGGAGAAGTGATTTAACACACTTCTATAAAGAGTCTGACTTATAAGAGAAGTTTGATCATGTGAGCTACCTTATCCTGCTTTTCTTTCTTCTTTCTGGTCTAAACTCTAAACCACCTAAAGCACAATTCTGATCAGAGTGTTCTCCTGCTTTAAAAGCCTCCAGGGTAGCCAGGCTCGGTGGCTCAGCCTGTAATCCCGCACTTTTGGGAGGCTGAGGTGAGTGGGTTGCCTGAGCCCACGGGTTCGAGACCCACCTGAGCAACTTGGCGAGACCTCATCTCTACAATAAATCAAAAAATCAGCCGGGCGTGGTAGCGCATGCCTGTAATTCCAGCTGCTGGGAAGGCTGAGGCGGAAGGATCGCCGGAGCCCAGCAGGTCGAGGCTGAGGTGGCTGGAAGCCGCCACTGCACACCAATCTGGGTGACAGAGTGAGACTCCAACTCAAGAAAAAAAAACCCTCCAGGGTGTCTCTTTCCTGAAGTGTGACCCACTCAGCCCAGAATTCGAGACTCTCTGGTTGCCATTCACTCCTGTGATTTTCTTTCTCACTGCTGTCTTATATAAAACCCTTTTTATAGCCAAACTGAACCATTACCCAGTGGCACACAGAAATACATCTGAGCTTCAGCCCTAACTGGGAATGCTTCCATCAGAAATAATTAAATAACCAATTAGTTAACTGCAAAAAAAAAAAAATTAGAGACTGAGCCTAGTTATCTTAACACCAAGTATATTGCTTTGTGTATTTGACTTCCTTCGAAATTAAAAACACCAATAATGAATATGTTTCATATTCATACCCCAGTAAACCAGAACACTTATTTTCAATACCAGTGGTCAGCAAACTGCAGCCTGCAAGCTGAATCTGACTCACTGCTAGTTTTCTATAGCCTGTAAGCTAAGAATGGGTTTTATATGTTTAAGGTGTTAAAAAAAAAAAAAGGACTATTATGTCATGACACATGAGCAATATATGAATTTCCAATTGTAATGTCCACAAATAAAGTTTTATTGAAACGCCACCAAATTCAGTCATGTATGCTGCTTATTTTGTTCTACAACAACAAAGTTGAGTAGTTGCAACAAAGACTATGGACCCACAAAGCCTAAAATGTTTACTAGCTAGCCCTTTAACAAACTGTTTGTTGATCCTTGATCTATTAAATATTTAACATATACTACTTAGAATTAACATTTATGTTTTTATATATTTCCTATTACTCCAACTTTCTTTTCGCCCTGAGAATAGAAATCTTTCTGCCACTGTCTAATATTCTGGCCTAGCCCAAGTGCTTTCCATAACTGATATCAACACAGGATGGTTAGTGAGTTTGAGGCTAATCTATGAACAGGTAGAGATGAATAGGTGGATTCCCCTGGGCAACTGGAGTAAAGGAAACAAGCAACAAGCTATAACTCTAATCTTAATTGTAGAAGATAGTGCTTATTCTCTCATTTTAAAAAATAGTTGGCCATTTGCTAATAACTTTTTGAGTATTTCTCAGAAATGTTTTCTCATCTTCCTTGCACTCACATACTTGGAGGTATCACAACGCCATTTTGACATCTTGCCTTTTGTTGCCATCACTTTTATCAAATTTTAGTTTGGGCCCAATTACCCCAACAACAAATTGTGAGACTGAAGCACAGCTCTTTGAATGGGAAAATTATAAAACTCAAATTATGTCATGGAAGAGGGCATGACATCCCTTGATGGCACCAAAATAACTGGCCAGTTAGGTTGCTTCGGTTCAATTGCACAGTGATTCTGTGGTAGAAAAAATAAAATTGATTGTTTGACAGCATTAACTTAATTCTATCCAAATACTCTACCTGGTAGCACTATGTAGAAAGTATATATCCTGATCATTCAAAAATCAATGCCCTTCCATCAAGTACAATATATGTGTACATATATATATACATGTAGCTTACTGGAGATGACCAGATAAAGAGCAACATTTAATCCAAAATATCACCATGGAATGTATTTTACACTTTGGGACTCATGCAGACTTTGCCAATGATTTTCTAGTCTTTCTTCCCTCGAATCTCCACAACTTGTCTGAGCTGTCGACAATCTATGCCAATTGTTTACAAAGCAGACTTCATTCACAGGGGAGATGGAAGCCTGATCCTGTATTCAGAGAAGCAGAGAAAGAAAAACAAATAAAAAGAAACACCGGCAGATTTTTATTTGAAGTAGTAAAATCTAAAGACTACGTCAGCAGAATCTATGATTCCTCTTCTCTGGCCGTAGGTTTGTATTAAGGAATAATATCACAACATTCTTTAGACATGAGAAACATTATAATAGTAGGATTCTTGAGATAAGACAAAAACTGATGCATGGTGGACTGTACAACCTCAGCATCTATTTTAATTTCTGGTTCCTTCTTTCACTTCATTTTGTTGTCTCTTCTGCATTTCTCAAAATTTTACTAGCAATTTTCATGTAAGACCATGTCTGGGCACTCAAAGCATTTTAACCATTTCAAATGATCTATTGATCTTTTCATATTAAATGTAAAGACAATTATAAACACATATTTCCAGTCGTTCCAAGTATATCACATACATGCTGTTTGATAGTTGCACTGTCAGCTATAAATGTAAAATGGAGTTGAGCTGTGCAGTGTAGTATATCAAATTTTTTTAAATGCAGATGACGAGGAAGTTGGTGGAAGTGGATCTTTATTATATAACTTCATTACTCACGTACCTTAGTCTTGTGAAATATCAGGTTTCTACCTAAACATAATTTCAGGAGAAAGTGCTTGCAGGGCAGAGAGAATGACTATCATTTCTGATTCCCCAAAACCCATTCAACCTACTTTGCTAACAGCACTCCCATCTTTATATGGGGACTTCTAACTTTATTCACAGACCGCACAGCTGCTGTGGAGTGAAGTTTCCTTCCAGTTTCTGGAGTGGTGTGTTCCAGCCTGGTCCATCAGATCACCTCCTTTCCCTGAAGACAGAGACAAGCTCAGCTATGAGCACATGACTTGAGCTGAGTCTGTCATGTCCAAGCAGAACTAGTCTCAGAACCTGAGCTTAAGTGATGGCATTCTTAGTTTGATAAGGATGAGTCTGACACAGCCCTATAAAGGGGAAGTGTGGCAGTGAGTGGAGCCAATGCCAAAATGATTGTGTGAAGAAACAGAGAAAATCTTGTCCTGGTGAAAATCATTCAAGTCCCAAAGAAACCTTATTCCCAGACTTCATTTTTATGAAGGAAAATTACTCTTTAAGTTAGTTCCAGTTGAACATTCTGTCACCTGCTATTCAAAGATTTTTGATACAGAAATTAGATACTCTTGCTTTGTCCTGTTTCCATAAGAAGTAAAAAAAAATCTCTAGTGCTTTGTTGCACTTCCACCCATGAATATCAATCCCACTACCATGGTCTAGGAAGCTTCCAAGAACACAGCAGAAATTTCCATTTCTAAAATACTTCTGACTAGTTTTGGAATTTTTTTTCCCACTACTTTCCCTTAGGTTCATCAGCCTTCGAGAAGGTACAAGGTACAAGGAACATTGTTGGTTCCCTCAAAAGACACACTTAAATTCTTCAGGATTAGACACTGTATAGGAGAAGCAGTAATTTCTGAGAAGACACTAAGTCAAAGAAGAATCTCCAGAAACAGTGAACGGAAATTAATGTTCAGTCATTCCTCACAGGTAGATATTTAGCCTTTATTGTCAGTCTGAGAAAGTGACAGCATTGGTGTTTGGTTTTAGCCAGTGAATTTCCATGTGTAAGGTAATGGATGATGGAATGGATCCACTTAATCTACCTGTTAAATGGAAATATAAGAAAGATGTGATAGACTGGTCTAGGCAAACTAAGCAGGCTTTGAAAACTGTTAAAAATGAAAGTAACTAGTCTTCAAAAAAAGTAATTCAGAAACTTGGTTTCTTTTTAATGAACAGGTTTTAAACGATTCCATTCCTGCTCTAAAATTTAAAATTAGCTGAGAATGGGTTTAGCGATCATAACTCAGAAGCTAAGTCCGTGGGTCTATCATGTAAAATTCCAATTCCTTTGTTTTCCTAATCTTCTTGGGTTTATTCCTTACTCAACTCCCCCACTAGCCTTCCCTTACACTTGGAAAAATTCAACTCCACTAAAAGATCATCTTATTTCCCGTGCTTCACTAACTCCCATTCCTGGAGTGAGGTTTTCCAGCCAAGAGTTTTAATTTTGGATATTTCCCAATATTTAGGGGAGAAGAGAAACTTTTCTGAAAAGCTCACCAGAAAGATTTTGGAATTGGGGTTTCAGGACTTGTGTGCTGAAGCAATCATCTGAATTGAGCACTGAAGGACTAAGGGTTGAGCTGTCCCTGACCAGGGAGTCTTGCAAACCTCCAGAGGAGAGCAAAGCCACTAACTGCTGAGAAAGTGAGGTGACAACCAGCTAGAGACAAGACTAAAGATCTGACTCACCATGCAGAGTCTTTTCCAAAGCTAAGAGATCACTTAAATGACGAGCTGTTCTCACCATCCTTTCAGCACAAACATGAAAATTCTTAAGGGTGACTTGAAGGAGAGATGTCTGTTTCCAGTTCATGACTTAAGTTTTAACCCTGTATTACAGAAGGCTGTCTGTCAAAATCACACTTAATTTCAAAATGAACTACTACATTCAATGCTTCAGAAAACTGTGTAATGCAATTTGGAAAACACTTCTCAGCCCCCGTGGCCATTGAAGGAACAGAAGAGAAGATGTAATGTACTTTCTGGTGATTCACTGTGGTTGAAGATAAAGCCATGCACTCCAGTCCCTGCCCAATTCTATGGGTAGCTGGTCAAATACATGAATCATTTCATTTTTAAAATACTTTTTGTACATTTTTAAACCATTTTTTCTTCAACTAAATGTACTTATATTTTTATGCTGTTGAGCTTAGTATTTAAAGAAGCATTCTTTACAAATTCAAAATAGATCAACTTCCCCATTTCACACATTATGCCTAATAGGTACTATTTTATTAAGCTAAAAGGTATAAAGTGCAAAGTTATTTCTAAAGAAAATAAAACATTTTCATTAATAATAGAAATGTAATTAAACGCCAACATAATATGCACATTTAGTTTAAATCTTCAGGCCAAATGAAAGTAATTTTTAAAAATAGAGTGAAACGGCCATAATTTACCACATTTTGACTAAAAATAAGTTGGCATATACAAATATTAAATTCCACTAAATTGGAAAGATTAAACTTAGAAAGTTGCAGACATTATGGAGAATTATATGTATGTCTATTATATGCAAAAGGTACGTAAGATGCATATTAAATTATGTGTTAAAAAGGTACATAAGATGTATACTAAATTATATCTAAAAGCAGGATATATACATCCTGTTGTCTGAAAACAATCAGACAACATTCTTTAAGACAGGGACTTGCATCTTCACTACATATTCCTCATTTTTTCAAAGTTGTATCGGCACTATTAAAAACACAAAACTTATAAGCCAAAACTAAAAACCAGCTAGATGTCAACTGTTGAAATCTCCCCATCTTAGTCAGGAAACCAAACATGTTTTTCCTGCTAATTTACACTTTACTTCACAGTTAAAGATACCTTAAAAGTGTTAAAGATAACAGTAATTCTGCGATCTGATCAAACTTGAAAGGGCACTAGCTTCTCTTTATGCACAGAGAAAGTTGAGAAAGGCATTTTAAACTAAGATAGTCACAGGAGCTTTTTATAAGAAAAATATTTCACTTCCAACACCGACTGCACTCTTTGCATAGATTGAAAAGGCAGCAATGTTTGAGTGATGCCTATGAAATACAAACTCATGCAAAGGACCAAGCACAGTACCAGTAGCCGGGTGCTCATCACATGTCAGTCATTAGAAACTCTTGTCACATGCCACCCTATGATCCAGGGACAACTAAGACAACCTCTCAACAAATGTCAGCTCTCAGGAAAATCCTGCTTTATCTTGTATTCCAAAACTGTAGCCTCCAAGGTGCACCCTCCAAGGTGTTGCACCCTCCAAGGTGACACACCGAGGACCAAGTTGCATGGAAATCTCCATCTTTGTATTTCCATCTAAAATGCCAGTGCATAAGGTAATGCTGCAGAGAGAAGACTGAGAGTTAGATGCATGGACCCAAGGAATGCATGATCACTCCCCTCTCTCTTGGACTCACTGCTTTCTATCCATATGCAAAATCAAACAAAAAAATATAATCTGGCCTGAGATTGCCCAAGATTACAATTTCTGGGGTGTGTTCCAAAAATTGCTTCTTCCTAATATTATGTTCCTTTCTTTGAGGCCATGTAATACCCAGTCCTAGTTTCTCACTGTTGTTATTCAAATATAAGTTTTACACACAAATACAGTTGTCTTATTAGACTTCATCCTATTCAAATATTTCTGTTCTCTTCTCTCATTGCTCCCATTCTGCCTTCCATCAAAATATCGTATCATTAGAGTCTAGTTCCCTCAGTACTCTAAGTTAGCAAGTCTGAGTTACCTTTTTTTAAAAAAAAAATTTATTTCAATGTCTTTATAGGATGCAAATGACTTTAGGCTACATGAATGCATTGTGTAATGGTAAAGATGTCTGGGCTGTATTATTTCCTATTGCTCTGGTAGCTCTTCTTTACACAACCTTCCACAAACACAGACTTATGTTATTTTAATCTACCCATTCCTCTTTGCTCTCCACTGCCATCTAGTCCAGGGTCCTCATCAGCTCTGGTCTGAATTGCCGTGTTGACTTCCAAGCAGGTCTCTCTGTCCCCAGTCTTTTCTTTAGATCCCGTCTACTGATCTCTTATTCCCTTAAAACAGGGTAATCCTCTAGAGTTATTGAGAGTGTGGATGTAGAAACATATAGAGATTCAGTATAATGCATGTAGTTTGGACACCAAACCTTACAAAAAGTTTGATCTACATTAAGAACAAAGGAAATATATTTCAAATAAAGAAAATGATCAAAGGTCCAAACAAAGAAAGATATCTTGCTAATGGAGGCTTTTATAAGGAAAATATCCATATGTAATAGCGATAGTTACCATTTACTAAGGACTTTGTTTTATTTCTGCTAAGTGCCATATATACATTGACTCATTTAATTTTTATTACATGCAACATGGGTGCTGGTATAGGCATGTTTCAGTGAAGAAAATTGATGTCCAGAGCTGGAAAATAACCTACCCAAGATCACACAACCAGGAAGAGGTAAAGGTAGAATTTGAACCCAGAATTTGCAGTTTGCCCTGTCTTCTTGTCACATATGCCAAACAGCACTCGTGACATCTGATCTATTAGTTGCCGAAAACAAAAATTATGCCTGAGGCGACTGGTTTCACTTTACCAATTGGCACTTGATACTGCCCACACTTTTTTTTTCTCTCTTTTCATACAATTCCTCTACTTTGTTCCGTACTGTCTCCTAGTGAACATGCCTCTCACTAGAACTAGAAAACTGGAGCCATCGAATACAAATCCCTCCTCCTTAAAGCAGATTGAACATAAGTTTTCTTCTTCTTTTTCTTCCTCTTCTGGCCTTCTCCTTCTTCTTCTCCTTCTTCTTTCCCATTACATTGTCCCTCCCCCTGTAAAATGTCAGCCCATTCCATTGTGCTTTGGTGCCAGTCTCTTCTTCTCTCAAAGCCTTTATCATCATTTAACCCTATATATCCAAATGTTTTCTTCTATTTAGTATTGCCATTCTTGTCATGATTTTAAAAATAAGGAAATAAAGCATAATAAATAATTTACTTTTTAAGCTTCCCATGACCCCCAAATATTGGTTTAAATATGACCTCACTTCTTTATTCACCTCCATGCCGTGATGAAACTCCCCAAAAAGATTGTCTTCACAGTATTCCCCACTTCCTCACATTTTCAACTCCTGTCCATTGTGAAGTCCTATATAGACTGATTTCTTCTCTTATTCCACAGGAACTGCTCTAGTCAAGCCTCCAAGGGCCTCCGCAGATGTCAGCTTTATGTTGCTAAATTTAATGAGAATGTCCTTTCCTTATCTCAGGTCATGGTAGTAGACTCTCACAAATGGAAGTTGTGTCCTTAGAAGAAGAAACACAAGAGAAATGCTCTCTCTCTAGG
Organism: Carlito syrichta; assembly: GCF_000164805.1. Classification (NCBI taxonomy): domain Eukaryota; kingdom Metazoa; phylum Chordata; class Mammalia; order Primates; family Tarsiidae; genus Carlito; species Carlito syrichta. The sequence goes on along the minus strand of NW_007260063.1, from coordinate 705,339 downwards.
TCATGTGAGTATACAGTATGGAGACAACCCTTAGCAGGAGAGCCCTCACCAGGAGCTGAGCTAGCTGGGAGCCTGATCTTGAACTTGGCAACCCCCAGAACTGTGAGAAGTAAATGTTTCTTGTTTAAGCCACATAGTCTATGGTATTTTCTATGGCAGCCTGAGCTGACTAAGGACAGCTTTCTTCCTCAATCTCATTCATGGTTCCTAAAGCTAGATATTTTCCCTTAGGGTGCTGATAGAATGTCTTTGCTTAACTTCATGAATCTCAAATTTCAGCTCTTGCTATTTCTGCCTCACCTTATTTCAACAGGTGGTGCCCAATTCAGCACCTTCTCAAGCTTCTACAAGAAATGCACTGACATGAAATATTTGTGATGGATCACAAGGATCAACCATGTCATGCAACACAGAGAATTCTGACAGCTTACTTATCTTATTATTCTCCACCCTCACTAACTCTCTTTGGAAGCAATACAAATTATTCTTCTTACTTCATTGCCAGAAGATGAAGGATTATTACTGTATTACTTGTTCATGCTCTTGGGTGCCACCATCTAGCAAAGTTTTTTGTTTTTTGTTTTTTGTTTTTGAGTTGGAGTCTCACTCTGTCACCCAGACTGGAGTGCAATGGCTGCTCCCGGCCACCACAGCCATGAACTGCTGTGCTCCGGCTATCCTTCCACCTCAGCCTTCCAAGTAGCTGGAACTACAGGCGCACACTACCATGCCTGTCTAATTTTTTATTTATTGTAGAGATGAGGTCCCACCAAGTTGCCCAGGTGGGACTCAAACCCGTGGGCTCAGGCAATCCACTCATCTCAGCCTCCCAAAGTGCTAGGATTACAGGCTGAGCCACCGAGCCCGGCCAGCAAAGTTGTTTTAACAAAGTACTTCTCTAAGACAATGTTCATCCCAAAAGGAGTTCTAATATAAATTTTTTCTAGAATTCTTACATACTAATGAAAATACATTTGAGTTTTCATTTTGTCCTCACTATTTGGCTTTCTTTATCACTACTGAAGATGAGAAAATGATGCTCATTATGTTTATCAATAAAGCAGTTAGTTTCCAAAATGCATACATTTTGACCAGCTTAAACATGGTATTAACAGTTCTGTGAAATGTAGTGCATAAGCTATTAAAAATAATTTATTTTTTATTCTTTTTTTTATTATAAAGATGTGGGGTACAATTCAGGGTTAGGTATACAAACATTGATTACTCAGGTACCCTTGTTAATGAAGTATACCCCTCCCTCCCCTAGCAGTTTCCCTCAACTGACAATCCCATTCCCACTCTCCTGACAGTTTCTCACCACTGTCAATCCCTTTCTTATAGTATTATAATGATTGTTCATGGTCCACTTAAGAGTGAAAACATATAGTAACCTGTACTTTGTTTCTACGATAGATCACTGAGTATGATCGATTCTAAATCTATACAAGTTGCTGCAAAGTCCATATGTTTGTCCTTCTTTATGGTTGCATAATAGCCCGTTGTGTATATGTACTACATTTTTTTTTAATCCAGTCCAGTTTCAATGGGCAGCATGTTTGAAGCTGGACTGGATAAAGAAACAAAGAACAGAGTACCATATGCTCTCACTCATAAGCGAACCTTGAACAATTATTATAATACTATAAGAAAGGGATTGGCAGGAGTGGGAAACTGTCAGGGGAAGGGGGTGGGATTGGCAGTTGAGGGAAACTGCTATGGAGGGAGAGGCATACCTCATCAACAAAGGTACCTGCATAATCAATGTTTATATACCTAACCCTGAATTGTACCCCACATCTTTATAATAATAAATAAATAAATAAAATAAAAGAGCTACAACAAACATACATGTGCAGGTATCTTCTTTGTAGAATGCTTTGAGTTTCTCTGGGTATATTCCCAATAGAGGAATTACTGGGTCATATGGAAGGTCAATTTCTAGTTCTTTCAGAAATCACCACACTGTCTTCCAAAGACAGTGCACTAGTTTGCATTCCCATCAGAAGTGTAGAAGTGTTCCTTTTTCTCCATATCCTCGCCAGCATCTGTTGTTGTTTGTTTTATTAATGATGGCCATTCTTATTGGGGTTAAGTGGTATCTCAATGAGATTTTGATTTGCATTTCTCTGATGATAGTAAGGCTGAGAACTTTGTCATGTGTCTGTTGGCTGCTCATATATCTTCTTTTGAGAAGTGTCTATTCATGTCTTTTGCCCACTTTTTGATGAAGCTCTTTGTTTTTTGCCTTTCGGCATGTTTGAGCTCCTTATAGATCCTAGATGTTAGGCCTTTGTCAGATACAGATGGCAAATATTTTTTCCCATTCTGTGGGCTATCTCCCTGCTCTCTTGATGGTTTCTTTTGTTTTGCAGAAGGTCGTTAGTTTGATGAGGTCCCACTTGTCTATCTTATTTCTTAAGGTATGGGCATTTAGCATTCTGAATAGGAATTGGTTGCCAGTTCCAATTTCCATAAGGGTGTCTCCTGCGTTTTCTAAGACTCTTACAGTGTGAGGTTTTACGGTTAGGTCTTTGATCCATTTGGAGTTAATTTTTCTGTAGGGTGATAGGTAGGGGTCCTTTTTTAATCTTCTGCATGTGATCAGCCAGCTCTTTCAGCACCATTTACTGAATAGGTTCTCCTCTCCCCAGTGATTGTTGTTGGAGGCTTTGTCAAAGATTAGTTGGCTGAGAAATTGAGGTTTTGCATCCGGAATATCTATCCTGTTCCATTGGTCTATATGCCTGTTCTTGTACCAATACCAGGCTGTTTTGATTACTGTAGCCTTATAGTAAAGTTTGAAGTCAAAATAATTTCTTAAGAGTGTTTTTAAATGGCTACCTAATGATAGTCTGAGAAATCATATTTTTTAAATGATTTAGTAGGTTTAAAATAACTTGTGTGATATTTGTGGGAGACAAAAAGAGACAGAGATTCAAAGTTTAGGAAATGTTTCCAAAGTTCATGAGAATGTAGTTTTCCCAACAAAACAACTTCAATATTCTGTTAATACTATAGCCCAACTATACCAGAATTATGTGTCTTTCAAATGTCTGATGGAATACTTTAGCCTACTAAGAAAGGTTATACTGCTTATTTACACTCTGATAATTATATCTTTAAATATAAAGCACTAATCAATTAGTATTAAAGATTTATGAAGGGACAAGTTAATAATTTTCCACTCAATTCCTTCCTACTAATTAAAGATTTTTCACCATTAATCTTTGTCCTTTAGCACTTAATCTGAAGTAATGTTTGTCCTTTAGCTTTAGAATTAATTTTAAATAATGTCCTTAATTTTGGTGTAGAGAATTATTTTCACAATTGCCTTTCAGATTAAATTAAGAAGTCCCTAAAAGTCTTCCATTTAATTTTACAAAATGTCATTTGCATTAATCTGATGATTTTGAACTGCACATTTGGCCTACAATACATAATTAATTTGGCAAGAGAATTATGGAAACAATAAAATTACTTCAAAATTTCAAGGAACACTTCATTTTTAAATGCCTTATTAAATATATCTTTATAATAAAAGAAATCATTCAGAAGAAATGTAATAGTATTTTAATTTCCAAGTAATAGGTATGCTTAATGTTAATTTGTCCTACATTTGGCATCCACGGGAAACAAAAGCATTGTCTTCTCATTGCCAAAAACAAGCAGTACATTAATACAACCTGAAAAATACAATAAAATCAAAGTTATTGAACACAGTTGAAAGTCACTAGTTGAAAAACAGAGTGCTTCATTTTAAAAAAGAAAAAGCTAACCGGCGTAGCATTGATACTTTTAGCTTTTCCTGCATTTCAGTTAAGAGACCAGCAAAGAGCAATGATATTAATGAAGATCAACATTTCAGTTACTTGTCTCTTTGCCTGTTTCTTTTGCAATGCTGTGTCTTTCTGACAGGTGTTGCTTCTAACTGACCTTAAGAGTAATCCCAAAGCATTCCAATTCTTTCATGTTAGCAATAAGTTTGGATAAAGAGAAAAAAAAAATTCCACTTCTTTTCAAGAGTGACTATAGTTCCCCAGCCTACTCTTTTCTTTTCCTGTTTGTTCAAACATGAATATCAACCTATACCCTGATTTCTCCATCATCCACTATAATCATCCCATTTTTTTCTTTCTCTTATTATATGGTTTTGTACTCTTCATTTCTCTATTAAAGTAAATTTAAATCAACTTTCAAGTTCAATGGCATTTTAAAACCACACCAACAACATACCCTGGACCACAAAAGTATAAGACAAAATTTGAAAAGTTTGTGATTTTTCTAAACACCAAATATAACTTTAAAAACACAGAAGTGTAATTTCAATATCAATGCGATTGAAATTAAATAGTACTGAATTAAGACTCTGAGGCTTTTAAAATAGGACATATGGCATAATCGTAAGCATTATAATAATTCTAAAGTATATGGGAAATAGATGGTTCCATGGCACAATGGGCATCTAAAGCGCATGGGAATTAATGGAAAAAAATTCAATACATAAGTTACTAAATAAATGCGCCCACTGACTTACTAGATATTTGGAAGTAACTTGTCTAAAAATCATTATTCTTTGCCATATTTTCCATTCAAGTATAAAAAGCTTTTGACTCATGTTTCAAATTTTATTCTTCTTCAGACAGACTGGAAATATTCATAAACCTGAAGTGGAATCAAACTATGTCATTTAGAAACATCTTCATCTCTTTACATTATCAAGGGACTATATTCCCTATGACTTGTTATGCCAGAGATGCTCTATGTATCACTGGTTAATATTAGGCTTCAGGCTCCTGCAATTTTCTGAATAAATGAAAGGTCAATAATGCATGCTACCTGCTGGCCCCAAGTTGGCAGCTGTGCCTACCAATTCAGCATCACCCAAGGTACCACTGCTGTAGTTACAGTGGCTATCCCAAAAGTACTTACAGCTCTCGTTTCCTATTCATTCTAGCATAATCCTCTCACGAGCTGACCATTTGCAGTGTAATTAATGGGCATTTTCTGATCGATGTACCCTTGCAGATAAGTATGATAATAAAGGCTGATTACAGTGAAGAATAATATAGTTGAAAATCAGTATTTAGTAGTCACCACTCATTGACACTGCCATAACAGAATCAGACAGTGAGACCAGACAGCATAGAAATTATATCAAATAAAGCAATTCCTTCAATTTATTGCCCTTTTAATTATGCCATCCTTAATTTAAAGAGCTACGGTGCCCCCATACAATGTAGTCTTGAAGCTAAAGAGAATTAATCTAAGGCTAGCTAATATTCACTTCCCCCAGCACATTTGAAATCAATTTTACCTTAAGTAAAATGTTTTATAAGCCTTTAGTTTACCCTGGACGCTATGCATCTTCATAATTTTCTAATGAACTTAAGATATCCATGAGCAGAAGCAATGAATCATATTTTTGGTGGTCCTTAAAAACAATTTTTTTCCGACTCTGCTGTAAATTACAAGAGATGTGAGAAAATGAGAATAAAATCTCATTACCACTGACAACCTCACAGCTCAATAAACTTGTTTTAAATCTTATTAAAGGGTCAGTTATTTCTCATTTTTAGTAACCTTCATCATCACAGTCAATACCATGCCATCCAATCTCTGTTTAAAATATCAGGGCATAGAGGTCACACCAAGATCTGGGGCCATGAAAATCATCCCCAAGAGTGAGTGTAAGTAATTGGAGTTATTTCTAGAGGTTTCAAGTTAAATATTGACAAGCACTGAGCTGTGGTGTTACACAGAATGAGTCAGGGACAAAGGTCCAAAAATAAAAAAACCTGAGAAGACCCTGCCACTAGTTGAGGTTTCCTGATGACAAGAATCGAGGGGATGTGCAGGTCTTTTCACAGGTAAGTCACAAGAAACACATAACCAATGTAAGGCTTCATTACTGCTTATTGGACAAACAAAGATTTTTTTTAAATAGATCCCACGTAGCTACAGACTCTGTGCACAACAAATATTTTACATGCAAAATAGTCTCATTGTGGATCATCCTAGACTGAATTTGAATCATAGCAGATCAGCTCCCCCACATTGGCCAGCAGACTCTGAACATACCTTTCCTGGATATGTTCATGGAAAGACAAGAGAAGAAAATAGATTAAACAGATACATAGTCTACCTAAAATAAAGACAGCAAACAGCCATTTCAATAATTTAAGCAAAATCCAAGTGATTTTTTTCAATTCCAGGTTGGCTTAGCCACAACCATTCTGCTCCATTTGGTAAGTAATGAAGGCAACCATAAATAGAAATGAGCCACTTGCTTTAAAATCTCATTGATTTTTCTTCATTTCTCCTTATGATAAATAGTCTGTGTGCTGCTGGCAGGTGTCAAATGGAGAATTTAAATGGAGAAATAGATGTACCTTAGAACAGAGGTCCTCAATCTCTGGGAGATTAAGAGCAAGTCTCACAGCAGGAAGTGAGTGGTAAGACCATCAATGAAGTTTCATCTGTATCAACAGCCACTCCCATTACTTACATTATCTTACATGACCACTTGAGCTCACGTTGCCACCTGAGCTCCACCTCCTGTCAGATCAGCAGGGCATTAGATTTTCATAGGAGCACAAACCCTATAGTGAACTGTGCATGTGAGGGTTCTGTTTTCACGCTCCTTATGAGAATCTAATGCCTGATGATCTGAGGTGGAGCTGAGGCAGTGATGCCATACATTTCATTATATATTGCAATGTAATGATAATAGAAACAAAGTACATTTTAAATGTAATACACTGGGCAACCCTCTCAGGCCCCCTCCCACTCTGGGAGCTTTTCTGTCCTCTCAATAAATCCTGCTAGCATACATTCACAATCAAAAATAGCTCAGTCATTCTGTGCTGTCAGTCTAAGAAGTCTGTCAATGTTTCTTCATTTTATTCCATTTCCATCCCCCTTTGGTTCAGATTGATGATGTTTCTGTTCATATCATCAACTCTTTTATCAAGTGGATGTCCAGTTGCAACCTGGTGCTCTCTTCAGATAGGCTGAGAATTTCTCAAATCTTCAAGTTCTAGTTTCTTTTTGCTTTACAATTCCTTCTTTAAATTTTATCTCTTTTTTTACATTTTGCTATAAGCAGTGAGGAGAAAACAAGCCACTCCCTTAATACTTTGCTCAGAAATCGCTTCAGCTAACCATTTAATTTCATCGCTGTAAGTTCTACCTTCCACAAAACACTGTAATGCACTTCAGCCCATTTCTTTGTTACTTTAAAATCAGAAGCCAATTTTCAATAACCTACTCCACATTTCCATCTGAGACCACAACAGAATGACCTTTCACATCCATATTCCTACCATTCTGCTCATGATATTTGGGCATTCTCTAGAAAGTTGGAGGCTTTCTAGCTCTCTGCTTTTCTCTCTAAGTCCTCAATGGAATCACCTGGAAAGTTCAAATTTCTCTCCACAGTCCTTACATAGCAATCGTGGTTTTTCCCGTTGCTCGGTTCCAAAGCTGCTTCCACATTTTTATGAATTTGTTACAGCAGAACTTCTCTTCTCAGTACCAAAATGTGCATTAGTCTGTTCTGGGTGCCATCACAAAATACCACAGACTGAATGACTCAAAAGACAGAAATGTATTTTCTCACAGTTCTAAATGCTGGAAATTTCAAGATCAAGGTTCTGTCAGAATTCAGTTTCTGGTGAGGATTCTCTACCTGCGTTGTAGATGGCTGCCTTCTCACTGAGTCCTCAAAAGTCAGAGAGAGAAAGCTCTGTGTCTCTTCCCCTTCATATAAGGGCACCAGATCTAACGTATTAGGACCACATCCTTATGACCTCATTTATCCTTTGTTACTCCTCATAGACCCTAGAAATGCAATCAGATTGGAAGTTAAGGCTTTCACATGTTAATTGGGGGAGTATAATTCAGCCCTAGCACTTTTTATAACAGAAATGTTACATATTTTCCATAACACCATCTCAGACTGTATTTACAGGATACCAGAACAACCAGTTGATGCAAGGAAGAAAAGAGTTAAATTGGATCTTCTGAATACCATAAGGCAGTACATAGACCATTTCAAGCTGTAACTTTATTTTTCTCTGTTAATGTTTGTTTCCATATCTGTCTGGGAGCAGAAGGGCAAGTAGAGTCACTTCAGAGGTTTCTCCCTCTCTTTCATTTCCACAGAACACATTGATTTAGGCAGGATCAGGACCTCGGCAGTCAGGGTAGGGGCATGTGATTCTTGGCTAGCCTTTACCCATACAAGCTCCTATTACCCTCAGGTCCTCAGCTCTGATGAAAACCTCTCTTGGACCTATGCTTAGAAAAGAGAGTGGTGGGGACAAAAAGGCTAATATGAGGAGAATACAGAATTTAATATCTTAAAATATTTTCATACCAGATGAAACATAGATGACAAGTTTGACCCTTTGTGTCCATCAAAATGCTAGTTACAAAGGCTCATGGCGATTTCCCACTTCATTGCCATAATTTTGCAAATGTAGACATGGAAGTCCAAAGAGGTGACATAATTTATATTAGGTCTGGTAACAACTTAACGGTGGATCACAGACTAGAAGACAGATATTTTTATGACCCCTTGTTGCCTCTTAGAAACATAATTCAACTTAACCAACACCACACAAGTGCCCACTAAGCATAAGAAACTATGCTAGCCCCAGCAAGTATCCTGAGATAAGTAAGGAAAATAAATGGCATCTAAAGTTTTAAACAGTCCCTGGGGTTCAATGAAGTGAAGCTTCCCGATGCTACTGCTCCCTGCTGACCCATATTCAAAAACATCTACTGAGGTGCAAAGTAGAAGGAGGACTTTGGTAGCCTAAGGAGACTCTAAAAGCGTTTTTGTTTATAATATTGTGACTAATAGAAAATTATACATTTTTCTCACCTCTTTCAAGTCACCTAAGGTAAAAAAATTACTCCTGGACACTATAATGAAATCTTTGTTAAACACTCTGTTCTGTTGGCTCTTCTAAAATTAGCCGTGTCTCTGAATCAAAGATACTTTAAAGTGAAAGGGAAAAGATCACTAATTTCATTTTTATAGGGAAACGCTTGTCAAAATTCTATCTTGAAGAAGGGGTTTTCTTTCTTTAATTCATCTAGATTTTACTTTTAAAACATAGGCAGACTGTCTACTTCTCAACACCTCCTCTCCATCACTCCAACCTGAGACACCATCTCATCTTCCCTGATCACTGCAACAGCTTCCAGCTCCAGTCTCTGCCATTTGGGCACCTGACATTAACACCCCACCCAGTCTATACTCAAAACAATAACCATATGATTCTTTAAAAACGTAAGTCAGATCATGTCACATCTTTACTCTTAAACTTTCAATGGCTTCCCCTATAGCTTAGAGGAAAGTGAAAATATTCACAATGGTTTCAAGACCCTTCACATTCTGCCCACATTATCTTTTTGACCATATCTTCTGCTCTCATTCTGTTCTCCATAATTTAGTCATACTGGACATCTTCCTGGTCTTAGACTATGCTAGGGATATTGCTGCCTCGGGACTTTTGCATTTGCTCTTAATTCTGCCAAGAACACGCTTCACCTAGATGTTCTTATGGCTTGCTCCCTTATCTCCTTCAGGTCTTGCCTTCTCAGTCAACATTTTCTGGCTTCAATTGTAGCTACTTGATACTCTCATTGCAAAGTTCTCTCTCTCTCTCTTTTCCTTTATTTTTCTTTACATTGCCATATGGTATACTTAGGAGTATACTTATTAGTTTGGACACATTATTTTGCAAGTAACGAAAGCACAATTCAAATTAGATTAAACAAAGAAGATCTGTTTACTCAGATAACTAGAAATTCCAGAAGTAGGGAAAGCTTTAGAAGAATATAGTCAAGCATAGTTTCTGCTTTCCACCATTTATTTTTCTCTTTCCACTGCTATATATTAGCTTTATCTGAAAACTGTCATTTTCCATTGCTGTAAAAATGCTGCTTCGAGATTCCAGATTTTTCACTGTAACACTACACCATTCAAAGCAAGGAATAGTGTGTATCTTGTGCAAATGACTTATACTTTACTATGCTATAATTGGACCAGCCTTAACCAATCACAGATGCCAATGCAATACCGTGCAATGATTGGCATAGCCCCAGGTAATTGATCATTCCTATATCATTCTCTGTGGCAAGAGAATGTCAAACAGAACCCATGAATGACTGTCAAGTCTACTCCCAGGAAGTAAAATAAATGTTGGAGAAGCAAACACTATAGCAATGATAACTACTGTATCTACACATAATCAAAGCAAACTATATCTCGAAGATCAAGAGGACATAGCTGATGAATAGTATAGTCTACACTCCAATCAAGGTCCACCTGAATCCAAGGCCAACATTTTTAGTCATCTGCTATGGTCTGAATATGTTTCTCTGTGTCAAAACTTATGTTGAGGCTTGTTGGTGTGATGGTGTTGAGTCCAAACTTAGTGGAAGGTGCTTGGGTCATAGGAGCTCCACCCTCACTGGTGTCTTGGTGCTATTCTCCTCACTAGTGAGTGAGCTCTTACTATTATGAGACTGAATTAGTTCTTGTGGGAATAGATTATTTCCTGTGAGAGTGGGTTGTAATAAAGTGAGGATGCTCTTTGTGCTTGTTTCCTTCACATGCATCTGCTTCCTCTCTGACCTTCCACCCTGTTATGATACAGCAGGAAAGCCTCCTGGAATCCAGCACATGCCCTTGAACTTCCCAGCCTACAGAACCATGAGCCAGGTAAGCTCTTTTTAAAATAAATTACCCAGTCTCAGATGTTCTTTTATAGCAACACAAGATGGACTAAGACACTATCCACACATCACCATAGACTGTTCACAATCCTAGACTTTTAGCTCTGTTAAAGAAAACTCTTGTCCAAATGAGTCGATCGATGTGAATGTTCAGGCAATGGAATAAGCATTAAGAGAATTTATATGAATTTAAGGGTGAAATAAGATCCATTCCCCTCACACACTTTTTAGCACTTTTTCCTTCCTTTAACACTTTAAAGAGAGTAAAATTTAGTACGAAAGTACATTTTACTCAAAGGAGATTTGATCTGTCTCTTATATGTGCCATCCTGTTAAAACTGTAAAGCCTAAGTCTACTTCATGAGATCTGCCTCTTCCTTCTCAGGCCAATTTTGAGCCGAGATCTTGCCATGATGGAGTCAGGACATACAGACAAAAACAGAGAGTTTAAAAACAATGGAGACAACCAAAGTGAGGAGAATACCTGGTGCATCTGGGACTGCTGCTATACAAATCTGTGGGTACCTCAGTATCAAATGTTTCATGGAACTTTATTTGAGAAACAGCCCAACTGCATAAGCAACTACAGATAAAAACAGAGAGTTTAAAAACAATGGAGACAACCAAAGTGAGGAGAATACCTGGTGCATCTGGGACTGCTGCTATACAAATCTGTGGGTACCTCAGTATCAAATGTTTCATGGAACTTTATTTGAGAAACAGCCCAACTGCATAAGCAACTACAGATAAAATCAATATTAACAGTAGAAGCTCAGGTGAGCTTTTATGTTTACAAATTTGAATTAAGCTTTGCACATGTAGATCAATGAGGTTCAAGTGCTCAATGAAACACATTAGGCCATGTTCATACTGTCTATTGCACCCCAGAGTGAACTACTTTAAGCCAAACAGCCAAAAAGATCCACTTGCTAAATAAATAAGAATATACACCAAAGGTTCAGAGCATAGCAAAGTGAAATAACATGCTTGAAAAGTTAACTTTTGCAAAAAAAAAAAGGAGAAGGAAAGGTGATGATGGCAAACAGCTCAACTAATGGGCTTTTATAGAAAGGAATGCTTTCTTATAGCATTATAATTGTTCAAGTTCAGCTTAGGAGTGAGAACATATGGAACTCTGTTCTTTGCTTCTGTGATAAATCACTGAGAATGATCGACTCCAAATCCATCCAAGTTACTGCAAAGTCCATATATTTGTCCTTCTTTATGGCTGCATAATATTCCATTGTGTATATGTACCACATTTTTTTATCCAGTCCAGCTTCAATGGGCAACACAGTTGGTTCCCTATAAGAAAACGATTGGCAGTAGTGGGAAACTATTAGGGGAGGTGGGTGGAATTGGCAGTTGAGGGAAACTGCTAGGGGAGGGAGGGGCATACCTCATCAACAAGGGTACCTGCATGATCATTTATATACCTAACCCTGAGTTGTACCCCACATCTCTATAATAAATAAAATTAAAAAGAAAAAGAAAGAAAGGAATGCAATGAATTTTCTATTGTAAATAATTTACAATAAAACAGGTCATTTGACCTTCTCCAATGGTTTTAGTTGAAGAACTGTAATCCTAGGGGATAATATCCAGGGCAAGTTATCCATCGAGTTGTTGGTAGTCATTCTACTCACCAATGTGTGCTTGGGGCCTGAATAGATCATGGCCTACACAAAGCAAATCCCATGGCACCCTTTCCTGGAATAAAAACTGGCTGGTTTTAAAACTAAATTAGCAGAGAGTACAATGATAATTTGAGATATGGAAATTGTTTACAATTCACCTCAAGCGAGTTGTTATACATATTATAGTATATGTATTGTTTATTTCTAATATATAATCTGCTGTGTTTATACATATATACATATATGTGCACTCATGCATGAATGTTCTCTCTCTCTCTCTCTCTCTCTCTCTCTCACACACACACACACACACACACACACACACACACACACAAAGTGTTTCTCCTTCTTTTTTTCTCCCTTCTTCCTTTTACCCTGTGGTTTCTGTTAGACTTCATGCTGGCTGTTATTAATGGAAGCTGCTCTTGTTAATTGTTCATAAAATTTTCATCTTGAATGAGGTTATTCTGATTGATTCCACATATGCTATGCACTGTAATAGTTAAAAACACTTTAGTGTTTTATGGACCTGAATTTGAGTCCAAGTCCCAAAACAGAATCATCCTGAGGCCTCACTCAAGTTATTTAATTTCTTAAGATTCAGTTTCCTCTTCTGAAAAATACCCTTGCTGTGAACATTAAATTATATGTTATCATAAAGTATGTAGCAGAATATAATGTGTTCCAAAATGGTAGCTAGTATTAAGTTCTATCTGTTGTGAATATTAACTCCATCTAGCATTGACCAAGGTAATGTATTGTTCTATTGTTTTCTCAAATATTTCTGCAGAGATATCTTTAATGACAGAGAGCAGTAATTAATGTCCCACCACTTACACTCACGAGGCATGTGAGTCCATAGGCCTAAACACTCAAAGAACTAAAGTGAGTATCCTACAAATTTTACTATGTCTTCAAGAATGTATTCCCATTTGTTTTGATATAAAAATGTTTCCAAATTATTTGCCACAGAGGGAAATGATTGTTTGAGGAAGACACCAGGCAGAGAATAGTCAAGTTAGAAAAGCACAAGTTTGACAAGCAATCAGTCTGTAGTTAACTCCCCTTCACTACAAGCTTAGAATATTACTCTTTGGGGTGTGTTTTGTAATTTCTTGACCACAAATATTTACCAAATGCTGTTCTGTCCCTGTTCACAGGGCTTGCATAAAGCTGGTAGGAGCTCTTCTCATTAAGTGTTTTGGTGAGAGGGATGGTGAGTTGAAATGGCATTAAATGGGATAAAATCATAGTCAAGAAGAGAAAAGGAAAGTCAAATGAAAACTTTGAGTCAAGCATAAAATAATGAGGCCCAAAGAGAAGTTAAGTACATCAAAAAATGGATCAGGGCAAGCAAGCCAGGAACAAAATTGAAAATGGCAGTTTCCCATTGATAGTGTGGTGTGGGAAGAGATAAGCCAGGAAAGTGCTTATCATGAACATGAGATTATGCTGGGTGTTGTAACTGATACAAGACAAGGAGTTAAGGTCTTTATTTTGCAAAAGCAAATAGTTTTTAAAAGACAATAAAATCAAACAAAAATATTTTGATCTTTGCTCTTTTTTAAAACACAGTATAAAAACAGCTAACACATTCTAGACAAGCACCAAGTGTCATGCCCTTTTCTAAACACTTTACTTGTATTGACTCATTTAATCCTCACAAAATCCCCCAAAAGCAGGTACAATTAATTCCCTCATTTGACCAAGAGAGAAATAAGCTCAAACAGGTTAAATAACTTACCTAAGATTACACAGCTAATACGCAGAAAAGCCAAGATTCAAACTCAGGTCGTTTATCTTCAGTGCCCTTACACTTAACCTAAAAACCATCATGCAATTAGTAAGGGAAAAAAAGCTGAAGAGAAAATAAATGTGATAATGGAAGTAAGAGTGGTGTTTTTGTGAGCCCATGTTCAAGTTAGAGGGAAAGGTAACAACTAAAAATAGTTTATTCAAAAAAAAAAAAGGAATGAATTAGTTTGTGTACCTGATGAAGTCAGAAGTTGCTAGATTCCGACACGATTGGGCTCTCGCTTGCCTGCCCTATCTCTTAGCCTTGATTTTCTCTGTGTTTTATCTAAGTCTGTGTTATCACAAAATCACCCATAAATTTTCTCAACATATCCAAGAAAGTTGGCCAGGGACAACTCAAGAAGTCTATTAAATGTCTGTAGTACCCCCATCTCAAAACCTACAAAAAAACAATGTCAGATGAGGGTTAATAAACTACCTTTATTAAGTAGCATGTTCACTAGTTGGGTTATGGGTTTAGTAAAACCCAAAATTTATCATCACACAATATACCTATGTAACTCACCAGTGTATGTGTCCTTTGAAGTTAAAATTAAAATTTAAAAAAAGTCATAAAAATTTCATGTGATAAAAAAGAAAAGAAAAATGTCCCTCTCCACCATTCATACATATATACCTATGCATCTATGTATATTCCAGGGATGGATTCTGACTGGCTCTGCTTAGAGCCCCCCCAAAAAAATTATTCTATTCAGAAGAATAGAGAATTAAGTTTAGCCAGGCCTCAGTTACACTTATGGCCAGATAGTGGGGTCAGTTTTAAAAAGGGTAGTGGGAGAAAGATAAGAGAAATGGTTATCTTTTAGCCAGAAACAATAGCTACTAGAGTCCATGACAAATGACATATGAAGTTTACTGGTCTTGAGTCATGGGACAATATGACAGGCCTAGTAATTTGGTTGAGTTGAAACAGGCAATTAACTTTCAAGCTGGCCCTAAGAACAATCATAGTGATTTCGAGAGTAAACAATTGTGCACCACTTTGCAGTTGAAAAAGCATTTTCCACACATTACTTTTTTTATAAAATGATTCACTTTTCTTCCGCTCTTGCCAGAAAATGGCCTCTTACTTGCTGTCATCTCTTCAGAGAGCCACTCCAAAAAATATTGACATCTAATGCTGCACTTCTCCAAAACTAGCTCTATAGGGTATAGATGATGTATGCACTCCACAAGCTTCACAATTTAACCTTCACATCAGCAAATACCCTTTGAAACAACCATTACTGGGGTAATGCCCTACCACTAAAGCTCAGGTACACTTTTCTAATGTCTGAAATAGAACCCATTAGTCTCAATATATAAAGTTATGCATCTTATAAATGTGAAGTTGAGATTATAAAACAATTATTGATGTCTAAACTGTTCTGATTTTATAGCATAGACATGAAATATCTCAATATGGAAAATGAAAATTAACTGCAGGCATAGGTGCCAACAAAGTGTTTAGCCAGTTTGGGGTAGTTAACATAAATTAACAACACGAGTTAAGTAATAAATTTAGATAGTTAGTTTAACAATCAACATTTTGAGGTGTCTGGCATGGACCAGACACTGTGTTTGTTACTAGGTATAAAAACATAAATGATATAATCTCTATACTTGAGAAGTTGATTATTTATAGTAGAAGAATATCATGTACAGATAATGGCAATACAATAAAATATTTGCTAAGCTAGGTTATGAAGAAATCAAAGAGAAAGAAAAATTGATCTAGAGGTAACACTTGAACTGAAAGTTTGTGGACCTCCAAAATTAATGTGTTAAAATCCTAGCCTCCAATCTAATGGTATTAGGAGACAGTATTCTTGGAAGGTAACTGGGTTTACACGAGGTTATGTGGGTTGAGCCCCCATGATTAAAAAGTTAGTGGCCCTCAAGAGAGAGAAAGAGATATCAGAGCTTTCTCCCTCTCTGATATATGAGAAGACAGCAAAAGGGCAGCCATCTACAAACCAAGAAGCAGTCCCTCATCAGAACCTGATGATAATGGCACCATGATCTGAGACTTCCAACCTCTAGAACTGTGAGAAATAAATGTCTGTTGTTTAAGCCACCCATTCTGTGGTATTTTGTTACAGCCTAAGTGGACTGAGACAAGCAGATTAAAACTCAGTTCATGGAAGGCCCTAAATGTCTTATTGAGGAGCTTCTATTTCACTTTTTAAGCAGTCAGAAGTCTAAAAGGTTGCAAGCAGAGGCTAAGGTCAGAGGTATATTTAGATGAGTAACTGGCAACTTTGCTGAGAGTGAGCAAAAGTCATGCAGCAGAGTCACTCATGAGGAGACTCTTGCAGTGGTCAAGGAGAGAGTTGTTTAAAGCTTGTAATGGTATAACCAAGAAGAGATAAAATTCAACAAATTTGTAGACAAAGATAAAAATAATCAGACTGTGGTGATAACAGTATGTGCAATGAGGATGAAAGAGAAGCCAAGAGTGGGACCTGAGTGTTATCCCTGGATAGGTGATAGATGGCAGTAAAATAAAGGATAGCAGGAATATAGGCAGAGGAGCTGGGTGGGGAAGAGGAAGGAAGAAGATAGGCTTTTGACATGCTGTGTTTAGCCTGCCTTTGAAACATCCAAGTAAGTCCTCCAGGCAAGTTATTTTAGAGCTTCACTCTCAGGAGAAATTTGCACTACAAATAGTGCAAATTTGTAGAACATGGGAGACACAGAGGAGATTTCACAAACTTCTAGAGAAGAAAGAAGAAAACATGGAAGGAATCAGGAATCACAGGGACTCAGACCTCTTTAAAACAACACTCAGGAGACCAGGAAAAAGATGGCAGCAGAGCTAGTCAAACTCTATGAGTCCCTGTGTGAGTGAGTGAGTGTAGGGACGAATTTGCATGTGTGTCTCTGTGTAAGTGGGCGTGTGAGTAACTGACTGAGTGGGGACGCGGGAGCAAGTGGTCAGGGCTTTCCTAGTGAAGCAGCTGGTGCCAGCAGCTGTGTTGCTTGGACCCTAGTGCCTCCCAGGGCACAGAAGCTGAGCGCCATTTTTTTTAAATCAACAAAACTTTCCCAGGGAAAAGTAGTCAGGAGCAACAGCCATTGCCAGACAGCCCAACTACTGCAGTATCGGTCTGGACACTGGCAACAAGGGTTGCAGAGGGAGTACAGCAAGGGAGCCAGAGGCAAAGTCCCAGTGGAGAAGATGAAACAGCCATCCTGCCACCATCTTGAAGACTATGTAGCTATAGCTTGCTCACCATGGAGCAACAGACCTACTCTCTGTGACAGGCAGGTTAACTATTCAGAGGTTGATCATGACCCAGTGCGAATATCCTGAAAGCACAAACTTCAGATGGATGGGATGAAGGCTGAGTCTCAGGCGCTCCAACCCCTATCCTGATTCAATCACGAGACAAAAGGTGCAACTAGTAAAAGACATGAAAGACCCCCCCAAGAGATCAGCAGTGAGTCCTGGGCTGGCCCAACCCGCCCCCCCAACAATTCTCTGAACATCAGGACCACACAACTAAGGGGGATGAACCCAGGTGGAGCCTGGATGGCAGCCTTACTAGGAGAACTCTACTCTGGGCCACCTGCCACCATCACCTTGGGAGGAGACAAACACACACCTCCCCACTGGAGGGGATTTCCCTGATCTTATGAGAACAGACACCTGACCCACCCTCATCACCCCTCCTCCCAGCCTGGGCCACATGGTGGGGAGAATGTGAACAGCTCACAACCCCACAGGAGATGATAAGTAGGTTTACCTGTGAACATCTGAGAGGAATAATTACAGAACCTGCTTCAAGAGGGTGGGCAGTGCCCCGAAATTCTTTTTTATTTTCTTTTTTGCATTTCTTTTGTTTTAGTTTAGTGGGGGGGGGTGAGCAGGGAAAAGTTCCATTTGCATTCCCCCCAAGTTTTGTTTTGCTGTTGTTGTTGTTGTTGTTGGTATTCTTTTGTTTTGATTTAGTGTGTGTATGTGAAGGTGTGTATGAGGGTTCCATTTGTATCCTCCCCTTTTCTGTTGTTGTTGTTCGACTTCTTTTGTTTTGGCTTAGCCTATATGTGAATGTGTGTGAGGGTTCCGTTTGCATTCCCCTCCTTTTTTTTTCTCTTTCATTTTTGTTGTGTGTGTGTGTCCAGTTTTCTTTTTTGTGTGTATTTTCTTTTCTGGTTGTTTTGATTTTTGTTTGTTTTCCATTTTCTTTGTGTCTTTTGTTGCTTTTGGTTCTTGTTTTTGTGAGTTTATTTTATTTCTCATATTTTGTTCATTCTATTTCATTCTAATTTTCTCTGTTCTCCTCATCACTGTTACTTTATCTTGGATGCAGGAAGTACACACACATATCCATTGCATTGTCATATAGAGTGATGGTAGGGAGTATAGTCACAGGAGGCCCATATGCCAGTCAGTGAACACTGTAATTTGCAAGTAGTTTCTGAATCCTAGCTCTCCTCCCTCCACCTTATTAGACTCTCAAAACTACAAGAAACAGAAAAGTTTGCCACATCCAACCCCATTCCAAAACAGAACAAATTCAGAGACTCTGATCAGGGCAGAATAGAAGGCTGAGCAAAAACAGAAGAGAAAGCCCTACTCACTACCACTGAATAATGGAACTGAAGATAAAAGAAAGAAATCTGTCACAAATGAAAAATCAACAGAAGAACACAGGTAATTCCCAGTATATCAAAAAGGCAACACCAGAAAAACCAGACCTCAGGGCTCAAACAATGAAAATCACCAATGATTGGCCACAGATTACAACAAGATTAGGGAATGGATGGAAAGAGTGAATAAGACTCAAGAAAGACAGGATGCAACACTGAAAGAACTTGTAACAGAGATTTTGGTCATAAAAAAACTTCATCCAGAAAATAAATAACAAAATCACAAGCATGAAAAACAGAATCAACCAAGCAAAAGAAAGAATCTCAAAGCTTGAAGACAAAAACATGGAAGCAATCCAGTCTGTTAAAAAAACATAGAAAGAAAATTCAGAAAGAAATAACAAAGCCTCTAGGAGATATATGATTATATCAAGAGGCAGAGCCTATGCCTGATTGGTATCCCAGAAGAAGAAAGGGAAACAGAGGACACCTTGGAGCAAGTATTCCAGGAGATTATCCAAGAAAACTTTTCCCAGCTCTTCAGAGATGTGACCATTCAAACACAAGAGATACAGAGAACCCCACAAGGCATTAAATGAGAAGACCAACCACTAGACACATAGTAATGTGCCTACACAAAGTAAGTACAAAAGGAAAAAATCCTAACGACAGCAAGAGAGGAAGTTCAGACTACCTATCAGAAAAACCAATCAGAATAGCAGCAGACTTGTCGGCAGAAACACTACAAGTCCTCAAAGATAAACAATTTCAACAAAGCATTTCCCACAGCCAAGCTCAGCTTAATCAGCAAAGGAGAATCAAAATCCTCCCAGATATCCAATCTGTAAGAGATTATGCAACTTCCAGACCAGCTCTATAGGAAATGTTTAAAAAGTTATTAAGAACAGAAGAAAGAAAAGAAAAAAACAAATGATCATGCACTTCCCAAGAAAACAGAACACAGAATCAACAGAGAATACATCACGACTGCAAACTCGAAAACACACACATCAACCCAAAAGTTAAAAGAAAACAAACAAAGAAAAAACTTTATAAGAAACTCATGATGGGAATAAACACTCACATTTCAATAATCAGCCTGAACTGGATTAAATGCACCACTGAAAAGACATAGAATAGCAAACGAGATTTTTTTAAATAACCCAATAATTTGCTGCATCCAGAAAACTGATCTCACCACAAGGAATGCACACAGACACAAAGTTAGAAGATGGAAAACTAATTGTCAGGTGAATTAATCACAAAAGAAGGCAAGAGTTACAAACTTAATATCAGACAAAATAATATTTGAGCTTTCAAAGATGTAAAAAGATATGGAAGTACACTGCATAATGATAAAAGGTTCAATCCATCCTAAACAGATATGCACCCAAGACAGGAACACCAGCATTTATAAAGCAACTACTAAGTAAACTAAAAAAGATATTGACTCTAACACTATTATAGCTGGGGACTTAAATAACCCACTAACAACTCTAAATAGATCATCGAGAAAAAGATCAACAGACATCCAGAACTTCAAACTGACACTTGACTAAATGAACTTAATAGATACCTACAGAACACTCTACCCAGCAACCATGGAATATACATTATACTCATCACCATATGAAACATACTCCAAGATTGATCACAATCTTGGCCATAAATAAAGCATTAACAAATTCCATAAGATCAAAATACTACCATCCACTTTTTCAGACCATAATGCAATAAAAATAGATATTGCCACCAACAAAATTCCCTCAAAACATGCAAAGACATGAACACTAAACAGCACAATGCTGAGCAACTCCTGGGTCAACACAGGAATCAAAACAGAAATTAAAAGACTCTGGGAAAAAAATGAAAATAAAGATACATCTTGCCAAAACCTCTGGGATGTCATGAAAACAGTACTAAGAGGGGAATTTATATCCCTACAAGCATACGTCAATAAAATAGAAAGATAACAAGTCAATCAATGTGCAAAAGACAGTTGCATTTTTATACACCAACAACAAACAGGCAAAGAAACAAGCAAAAAGTACAATCCTATTCACAACAGCCAAAAAAAACCTTAAATACCTTGGCATCTTCCTAACAAGAGAAGTGAAAGACCTCTACAACAAAAGCTACAAAATAATGTTCAATGAAATCAAAGAAAACACAAAGAAATGGAAAAATAGTCCATGCTCATGGATTGGAAGAAACAACACTGTTGAGGTATCCATCCTACCCAAGGCAATCTACAGATTCAACACAATACCCATCAAATTACCAACATCATTCTTCTCATAACTGGAAACAACAATATAGAAACTCAGATGGAAACAAAAATGGCCACAAACAGCCAAAACAATCCTTGGGAGAAAAAAAAAGACAAAGTGGGAACTATCACACTTTCAGACTTTAAACTCTATTATAAGGCTACAATAATCAAAACAGCCTGGTATTGGTACAAGAACAGGCATATACACCAATGGAACAGGATAGAGATTCTGGAAGCAAAACCTCAATTTCTCAACCAACCCATCTTCAACAAAGCCTCCACCAACAACCACTGGGGAGAGGAGAACCTATTCAGTAAATGGGGCTGAGAAAACTGGCTTTCCACATGCAGAAGATTGAAACAGGGTCCCTACCTATCACCATACACAAAATCAACTCCAAATAGATCAAAGACCTAAAAATAAAACCTCAAACTATAAGAATCTTAGAAAACGCAAGAGACATCCTTAAGAAAATTGGAATAGGCAACCAACTCCTGATCAAAACCCCAGATGCCATGCCATAAGAGATAAGATAGACAAGTGGGAACTCATCAAACTAAAAAAGCTTCTGCAAAGCAAAAGAAACCATCAAGTGTGAGACAGCTCACAGAATGGGGAAAAATATTTGCCAACTGTATATCTGACAAAGGTCTAACATCCAGAATCTGCAAGGAACTCAGAAGTGCCAAAAGGAAAAAAAACACGTTCCATTAAAAAATGGGCAAATGACATGAATAGGTACTTCTCAAAAGAAGATAGGCAAGCTGGCAACAGACACATGAAAAAATGTTCAAGCTCACTAATCATCAGAGAAATGCAAATTAAAACTAAACTGAGATACCACCTAACTCCAGTAAGAATTGCCGTCATTAATAAAACAAAAGACAGCAGATGCTAGCAAGAATGTGGAGAAAAGAAAATGCTTCTACCCTGTTGGTAGGAGTGCAAACTCATGGAAAACCATGAAGCAATTTCTAAAAGAATTTGAAATTGACCTTCCATACAACCCAGCATTCCTCCTTCTGAGAATATAGCCAGAAGAATTCAAATCATTCTACAAAAATGATACTTGTGCACTCATGTTTATTGTAGCACTATTTACAATAGCCAAAACATGGACCCAATCATGCTGCCCATCAAAACTGGCCTGGATTTTTAAAATGTGGTACATATACACGATGGAATATTATGCTGTCAAAAAGAAGGACAAAATTATGGTCTTTCACCAACTTGGATAGATTTGGAGTCTGTCATACTCAGTGATCTATCACAGAAACAAAGATCTGAGTACCACATGTTCTCACTCATAAGTGAACCCTGAAAACCTATCCTAATACCACAAAACAGGGATTGGCATTAGCGGAACATTGCCTGGGGAAGTGTGGGCACATAACATCAATAAGGGTACCTGAACTTATTCCAGGTGAAGCGAAGTCCAGTGGGTGGCCTAAAATTCCACCTGTACCTAAACCACTTATGTATGCTGACTTGTGACCAGAGAGGCAGAGACAGCATGATGCAGCCACAAATCAGGGTCTGCCAGGAACCACCAAAAGCTGGAAGAGGCAGGGAGTGAACAGTCCATTGGAGCCTGCAGAGAAAGCACGGCCCTCACAACACCTGATTTCAGACTTCTGGCCTCCAGAATTGTGAGATAATAAATTTCTGTTGTTTTAGACCAAAATAAATTAATTTAAAAAATAAAAGAAATGTTTTTAAACACTCGAAATCCAAAGACAATGAAACTTAATGCTGTGGTCCTACAAGCCTGATATTTCAGAACCTATAATTAAGTCTGGAAGGACAAGCAGGTCTTCTCAATAATTGTGGATGTAGTTTTTGCCATGTAGAATAAAATGGAATCAAATACATAAAAATCTAATCCAGTCCTTATGATTGTTGAATTGTCAAGAGAACCACAACCTAGACTAAAGTGAATGAGCCTGTTCAAGGTGTAAAAAGACCTCAGGACCCTCCAATTTTTTTTATGCAAAAAAAGCAAGCCGAGAAGGCTTATCAGGCATCCAAAATGTTATATTCTGAGGTTGGGCTCGGTGGCTCAGCCTGTAATCCCACGTCTTTGGGAGGCCGAGGTGAGTGGATTGCCTGATCTTGCGGGTTTGAGGCCCATCTGGGCAACTTGATGAGACCTCATCTCTACAATAAATCAAAAAAATCAGCCGGGCGTGGTAGCACATGCCTATAATTCCGGCTACTCAGAAGGCTGAGGCGGAAGGATCGCCGGAGCCCAGCAGGTTGAGGCTGCAGTGGCCGGGAGTGAGCCACTGCACTCCAGTCTGGGCAACAGAGTGAGACTCCAACTCAAAAACAAAAACAAACAAACAAACAAAAAATAGTGCATTCTAATGCTCTGTTCAGAAATAGCTAAGGACAAAGGTAGAAGAGGAAGAATAATTCACAAAACAGAGAAAATGTCACAGAAATAGAGTGAAAAAGCAAATGGAAAATAGAACATAAGATATTTTGAAATTAGATTTTTAAAAGTGTACTGTAATAAGAGTTCCAGAAAAGGAAATGGCTAAAAGTGGAAAGGAGGAAATCACCGAATAAATAATTCAAGAACACTTCTCAGAACTCAAGGTGAACCTCCAAGCTGAAAGGGGCTGCAGTATACACAAGACTCACCCTGAGGTCCATATCATGAAATTGCAGAACATGGGAAGCTTCCTGAGAGGAAAAAAAGAGCTCATATGAAAAAGAAATCAGAACTCTCATAGCAATACTGGAAATTAAAAATAGTGGGAAAATGTCTTCAAAATTATGAAAGCAAATTATTTCCAATCTATAGTTCTATATCCAGGCAAACTGTCAATCAACTGTGAACATAAAGTTAAATTATTTCTGCATATTCAAGGTCTGAAAATCATTTGCTTCTCATGTACCATTTCTCAGGATGCTACTAATGGGTACCCCACAAAACAAAAGGAATAGTTCAACACAAAAGAAGTTACAGGATAAAAGAAACAGAAAGCTCAACAACAGAAAATTAATAGGAATTTCAGGATAAGCAAATGAAGAGTCCGAGGAGACAGCTGCATTAGAGAGCACCTTGACCAGGTTTGAGAAGTTGCACAAGAGTTAAGCTTGCTGAGTGTTTTGTGTTCATTACTAGGATCACTCGGACCATGTGTTGATGAAGCTTCTGTCCTTTCCTTCACTCCCTTCTAACTGGATCAGCTGAGAACATTCACGGCCCCTACCTCCCCACCAGAAAGGTTCCGCTTTGGCATATTTCTGAGCTCTGGGGGCTGGTTGAAGCAAATTTGGAGTCAGAAAATGGAGAGCAGCCCACAACTCCTGACCTTATTCCTAGTAAATAACTAATACGTGGTCTATACAACCCTGCTAAGAACCCATCATGGTGAGACCTGCATCTCCCATGATTAATTCATGGTCTCACCCACTTCCTGGAAGGGAAACCCATAATCCCAAGGAAGCAGAAGCCAGACTGTGGCCTGGGAACTCCATCTAGCCTTTCTTCTGAATGCCGTCATCTATCAGTGGCAGTATTGTCCTCTCCTTCACTGCTGGGTTTGAACTTGCTACTCTTTATTTTATTTTATTTTTTTGTATGATTGTCTTTCACTTTCTTTTGGTATGTAAATAATCACTGATAAATAAAAATGAAATGTTAACTTGAGAATAAAATATAAATAATTATTTATAGGACGTGAATCAGTCTGATCATGGTGGTATATCAGTCAGAGTTCAGTCAGAAAAACTATTCTATTATTTTAAAAAACAGACAAATAGAGGAGATTATTAAAGAATTGAAGAACTAAGAGAACACAGAGGAATACAGAGGAAACACTAAGCGAAAACAGGCATAATATCTACAGGAAATAGCTACCATCCTGGGTCTGGGAAAACAGAAGGGAAGACGTGAGGTTACCAGACTCTAGACTCATAAAGGAGAGCCCTGGAAGAATGTGTGCAGACATTTGTGGAAGGAGTCCTATCCGTTTCAGTTGCACCTCTGAGGAGTCCCTAGGATGGTTCCAGACACAGAGATGGAGCGAGCGGAGGAGAGGGGGGCGCGGCAAACTGCCACTGGTGAGATGAATACTGACAGGAATGGAAAAAAGCAGAGAGGTTCGTTCTCTCCTCCTCCCACCCCCTACTGGTGAAACCTTCCAGGAAACCATCTGGTACAACAGTCTGGGAATATTGTTGGCGGAGCCACAGCCCCAGCTGTATCACAAACAGAGTAGGGGAAGGTGGATTTGTTGGTGAAGAATCTAGAGAAATAACGAGCTCAAGTGGCTGCATCCAGAGGTGGGACCAAAAAGGAGGAAGGACTTTAATTTTTCTATGTTATTTAAATCTTTTACAAGAATGTAACTATATTTTACCAAAATAGTAAAATAAAGAATTTTAAACGAGACTTTAGGTTGATTATATGAAAACTTTTATATTTGTCCAAGCATTCATGAAAGGTATAAGATTATTTTTTAGAAAAGACACCATTTTCTTCTATACTACATCTTAGTACAGTATGGTATAGCATGAGAAATTTCTGAATTATTCTAACTTAAAATGAAAACATTTATATTCAACCATGCTTCACCATGAACAACTAAAAATAGAAAATGCAAAACTCCCATATAAAAAAAGTGTATCAAAGAACTGGAAATTGAATACATGCGGGTCATGAGGAGACAATGCCAAGACACACGGCCAGAAAGATTTAACCTTGAATTTCTGTTCCATTACTTTCTAGTTGTGAAGTCTGGAGCCAGTTGCTTTATCTTTTGTAGGCTCAGTTTCCTCATCTACAAAATGGAGAAAAGATTTACAGATGAAAATATAATAGCATCTTTAGTGAGAATATGTTAAATGATGTCATTAAAGAGAACAAGAAAATCAAGATTTTATAAATTATTGAAAATGTTTGAAAATTATTTAAACAGATAAAAATGTTTCACCTAAGATGTATATTTCTTTAGATCTCTATTGACATGACAGTCTTTCCTAAATTGAGTGTGCAAGTAGTGCCTATAGATGATTTGTTCAAGATTTGACACTGTTGTGTGTGAATATGTATCTATTTTATAGAAAATATAATTTGTTGATTGTTGTGTTAATCTTTGCCTAAGAAAAGCTTGACTGGTTGGCTCACATAATCATAAACCCAAGATACCACCAGCACACACATAAGCAAAGTATGTTCTTGGCTTTGGGACCACCATTGCTATTTGCAGAGACTAGTGATGTTTGTCTGATTCTAAGACAACAGAAATTACTTCGGTCTTTGTTCAAATTTCATTTTGGATTGCTGTATGCAGAGTTTTTTAGTCTGCTGATGTTGTTTTCTAGTTCTGTATAAGTCTGTCATGCTTTTTGAGACTGGATTTCCATTTGTCCTTGCATTTTCTCTTCCACGTTGTAGCAACTCACTGCATTCTCTCTGATGCCTCACTTAGTTGAGGTGTATATCTTTAAATATTGCTATAAATACTGGTAGACCTAGTCAGGAGTTAGTCATTTGTCTATTCACTTTTCAATTCCAACGTTTATTGAGTGTCTTCCGTGTATCTAGATCCATGCTTAATGCTGTGGATTAAAAAAAAATAAGGCAAGATAGTTGCCCTTAAAAATGTCCAGAAAAAGAGAAAGAAACAGAAATATGAAATTTAAATACACTGAAAAGACAAAAATAAAAGAGGCTTCAGAGATTTAGGAAAGAGAGGTGATTGCTGGAGGAGCTCAATTTTATATTCATAACAAATCCAGAAATTTTAATAGCATAAACGCTATCTACTTCAGGATTTAGATGTCCCTAGCTAATTGAAAATTCTTTCTGAAAGCCTCATTCCAACTCCATTAACTTTCGTGTGTGTAGCTATGTGTTTGTGTATGTATCTGTATGTGAGTTGTTGCATTGTTGATATTGTTGTGTTGTTTTGCTAGTCTTTTCCTTTTTGTTCTTTGCTACACAGATATATCAATTTGGAAACTACCTGCACTGTCAAAAAAATATCCTGGGTTATATGAAAGTTATATGAAATATCCCTGAATTAGATTGATATCCTTGGTCGCTAGCTTACGATCAACATTCTATTATTAGTTCAGTAAATACAATAGTTCACAATACCTTTTTTAGGACACATAGTTTAAAAATAAATTGAATTTGAAACATGAAGAGGTTTACTATCCTAGTATAGGGCTTTTCAAACTCAGCACCATTGAAATTTGGGTCCAGGTAATAATTCTCTGCAGTGAGAGGCTGTCCTGTACATTATAGGGTGTTTAGCAGCACCTCAAACTTTTGCCCACTAGATCCTGGTAACTTCCTGCCCACAAATCAAGACTATCAAAAAAAACCCTCCAGATATTTCCAAATACCCATTTGGAGGCAAAATCACCTCCAATTGAGAACCACTATCTTACTCAAAACATTTATGTCAGTGATTCTCAAAATAAGTCTGACTTTATTACAGAGATATTTGAATAGTTCTGGCACTGTTTGCTAGTACTTCTCAATTCTTTATATGGCTCCAAATCATAAATAGATCTGAGATGAGGATCCATACTAATAACCATAATTATAGATTATAGTGATAAATTATTGAGTATCTGAAATTTGGCAGAAAATACAGCAGCTGACTTTCATGATAGTAGATGCACTGAGCAATCACTATGTGTTCAGTAAATAAGTGTTTCACATTCATTCTCTCATTTAATCCTCACAACAACCTTACAATGTAGATACCATCTTTATCCCAGTGCTGCAGATAAGGAAACCGAGGTGTATTAAGATTAAATGAAAATATCTAGTCAAGACAGGTTGACATAGCAAACCAACACCTCTACTGCTACAAAAATACAGATACACTAGATTTTTTCATGCAGTTTTTTGTATTTATTTAACTTTTAGTTGACAAAAGTCGTATACATTTATGGTGTACAACATAATGTTTTCATATAGGCATATGTTGTGGAATGAATAAATCAAGCTAATTAACATATATTACCTCACACACATTATTTGTGGTGAGAACACTTAAATTCTACTGTCTTAACAATTTTCAAGCATATAATATATTGTTATTGACTATAATCACTATAATGTATAATAGATCTCTTGAACTTATTTCTACTGTCCAAGCGAAATTTTGTATCCTTTGGCCAAAGGTCAAAAACCAAAATTATAAAAATATAAATAAGTATAAAGATTGAAAACAAGAAATCTAATTCTTAGAATAAAAAGTGGTATGAAGGAAGGATTTTTAAAAAGAAACAAAAAGGCACTAGAAATAATAAAGGAAGACATAGCTTTAGCAGGTCATTGAGTCAGATTGGTGTGATGGAATTAATGTTGATTTTCGCTATGGTCTGAATGTGTCCCTCAAAGTTCATGTGTTAGACACTTAATCCCCAACGCAACAGTGTTGAGAGTTGGGGCCTAATAAGAGGTGATTACATCATGAGAGTTCTGCCTTCACAAATTGATTAATGTCATTATTGCAGGAGGGGGTTGATTATCATGAAAGGGTTTGGTATAAAAGTGAGCCATCCTATAACGCACAGGACTGCCTTGACAATGAAGAAATATCTGGCACAGATGTCAAGCTGAGAAATTCTGCTTTATGCCTATTGACACTAAATTCTGCTTTATGCCTATTGACTCACAAGTCAGCATGAAAAAACAGAGGTCAACATGTTAAGCACCTTTTCCAAAGCCAGGCAACTAATAACGAAAAAAGCTGGAATTCAAATGCATGTTGGTCTTAATCTGAAGCCCTCTTGCTATTGCACTCTCTTGTCCTTCCTCCTTCTGTCATGGGATGCCACAGCACAAAAGCCCTTCCCAGATGCTGGCACCATGCCGTTGGACATCCTGGCTTCCAGAACTGTGAACCAAATAAACTTCCAAATAAATAAACTCAGCCTGTGGTATTATGTTATAACAACACAGAATAGATAGTCTGTGTCTAAAATATTACTACTCTAACAGGAACCTGAAATTAGGATCTCTGAATAAACCAGAAGTCAGATAGAAAAATCTCCTTAACAAAACTCCATCTACTAAGGGCATAACATAAAAGTGAACTACCTACCCTGAGCCTTGAATGTAAAAAACTACCTCAAGAAATAAGATTTTCCAGCCTACATCTTGTAAGTGTATGAAATCCAAATTCTCTTATAACTTGCATGGATACTCTGAGCTAAAAAACTAACATAAAAACATGCCCAGAATTAGGGAATATATAGAGCTACCCGAAGTAACCATGAAATTATTAAAAGAGTTACCTCTATAAATCAAAGAAAATATAAAACACCAACAATAGATAGTTCCATCAAAACTGAGCTGACAAAAAAAGTACATAAGAAAATACATCATAATGAGAAGTCACCAGAGGCTGAGGTATCATCAATAAAAGAACAATCTAAAAGAGACTTTTAAAATAATTTAATTGTTATTTTATATCCAAGGAAAGGGGGAAAAAAGAAACAAAGTCATAAAGAAAAACAAGAATATTATGGAATGCAGATGTGAAAAACAGGTAGAATTTTTTTTAATTATGAATAAATTCTCAATTTAAATTATAAACAAAAAATTATAATCCTTGAAATCAAAAACAAAAAATTCTACAGCTAAAATGAACACGAGATTTTTCCTGAGATGAGAATCAGTAAATGGAAAAGAGCTCTGCAGAAATCAATCCAGAACATAGTATGGGGGACACCAAGAGAAAGATATGAGAGGTTAAGGGACATGGAACATAAAGAAGTTGCAACATTCACTGAGCTGGAATGCTAGAGGGAGAAAATTGAGAGAGTAGAAGGCAGGAAAAAAAACATGGTTGAGAAATTTTCAGAATTGAAAAAAGGCATAAGAAGACACAAGTCATCAGAAAAATTAAGTGGCTAAATGTAGGTTTCATCACTATGATGTAGCGATCTCCAAACTTTTGGCATCAGAGACCAGTTTTCCACGGATGGAGGGTGGCGAGAATGATCAGGGATTAGATTCTCATAAGAGACTTGCACAACCTAGAGGGGGCGGAGCTCCCTTTGCTAATCTGTTGCTCAGGCTGGTTCCTAACAGGCCACAGATTAGCACCGGTCTGCGGCCCAGGGTTGAGGACCCCTGTGTACTATATCCTGATAGAAACGTACAATAGCTAACTATGAAGTTATCATCTACTATGAGTGGGTCATTTCACATTAGTGTTTCTCAACCTCCAGAAGACGTGTAGCATGTCTGCAAAGAGTTTCTGTTTGTCCCAGCTAGTGGCAAGTAGAACCGGGAGTTCATCTAATGAACAGAAGCCAGTCCGTCCGCTAAACATCCTATAATGCACAGGACAGCCTTGACAATGAAGAAATATCTGACCCAGATATCAGTAGTGCTGAGGTTGGGAAACTCTGGTTTATGCCTATTGACACTCATACTCACAAGCCAGCAGAGGGTATTATTCTTCATGAAGAAATGGAGATCAAGTTTAAGTAACTTTTCCAAGACCAGGAAGCTAATAGAGAATAGAGCTGAAATGCAAATCCATGTTGGTCTCACTCCATATGGCCTTCAAATTGTATTCTTTTTTTTCTTTTTCTTTTTTTTTTTTTTTTTTTTTTTTTTTGAGTTGGAGTCTCACTCTGTCTCCCAGACTGGAGTGCAGTGGCCACTTCCAGCCACCACAGCCTCGACCTGCTGGGTTCCAGCGATCTTTCCACCTCAGCCTTCCAAGCAGCCGGAACTACAGGCATGTGCTACCATGCCCGGCTGATTTTTTTATTTATTATAGAGATGAGGTCTCACTGCCCAGGCAGGTCTCGAACCCGCGGCTCAGGCAATCCACTCATCTCAGCCTCCCAAAGGCGCGGGATTACAGGCTGAGCCACCGAACCTGGCTTCAAATTGTATTCTTAAAAGAGTTAAAATCAAGGCAACCCGTTTGGGTCCCCTCCCACTGTGGGAGTTTTCCTGTCCTCTCAATAAATCCTGCTTTCTCACAAAAAGAAAAAAAAAAGAATTCAAATCAACAGAGACTGCTATTGTGAATGTTTAAAGACATCACAAAATACACAGAAATTGAACTCTCTGGTCAAACAACTACTCCCTAACAGGGTAGCCCTGTAGATTAGACTCACCAGATTTGTTTCTTTTATCCGTCATCCCGTTACAGTTTTGTATGTATTGGCCTCCTAGGAAGGGACAGAGAGGAAAAGGTAATTTTCTGCCACTTTAAAATACCAATACACAGAATAAATGCTCACTAGCACACTAATGCCCCCCACTTACTGGTGGTCTAAAGTTTGAAAGATACTGTGATTTTAAGGACCCTCTGGGTACCCTACATGTCAATCCACTCTTCAGTGAGACTATGTTGGATAGTGAATATTTTGTACTTAAACTCTCACATCAAAAGGGCTCTCCAGATGGTCTATTTCTTGTTGGCTCAGCCCAAGCACACATGCATAAATCAGCAGCAAATTTGGTATTAGGACACAACATTTGGAATCAAAAGGATCCACTGACACCATTATGCTGTGCTTTCCGGCCATGCTTTGATCTCTTAAATCACAGCAAAGCTCACTTCAAAATGAAAACATGTCTAAATACGCCATTCTCATTGTATTTTTAAAATGAGATACTGAAACACTTTTCAATCAAAGCTGTATTTTATTGTTCTGTGTAGAAATGGCATGTGTTATTGTTAGTGTGAATAGCTTATGACTCTAACAAGAAATCTAAGTTCATCCCAATGTGATTCTTTTAAAATTAGAAATATGCTTCTTAATTGGTGGGGCCTCTGTTATCACTTCGAAATCTTCTTCAAATGCAGTTTATCTTATTTCATGCATTTTCTTATTAGTGTTTTAAGACATGAGTTTCCTTGGAAACTGGACTTGTAATGGACTTTAGCTACAAATTGGCTAAAAAATTGCCTTTATTCATTTATCATTTCATTGTAATTAAATCTCCTATATGATGTGGCCTGTTCGCATGTATGGTATCTTGTTTCCATGGGAACAGAGATTTTCTACAATCCATAGTTTGAAATGCCTTCACAGTATTTCTTGATTAACTCATGAGCCCAAAATTGCATTTTGTAAACTTACATGTGGTGGAACTTATAAAGAAAGACTGCAAAAAATTTATCTTGTTTTCTATTTCTTTGAAATTTGCTTTTGTTTTTATGATTCTTTTCCCTGATATGCTGGCCTCCTAGAGCAACATAATTTTGTGCTGCTAGAAAAACAAAATCCACTACTAAACTTAGCAAACCCTATCATTTTTGTGGTTGGATTGCCATCTACAGTTTTTAAGACCCAGTGGCGGAGAGGAAAGAAGATCAACAATGACAGTCTATAAAATGGAGAAAGCAAAAAGGATTTGAGTAAAAACTTGTGTTTCTTTTCTTTGCTAACATTTTTAATGACCTATTGATATTGCTAATCCACTAACAAAAGGAATATCACACCTTCATTTTTTTTGCTATTTACACAGGCCTTTATTTATTTCAAGAATTGCAGAACAATTCAGAAGGGCTGCAGTTACTGATCTTATACATAACACTGGAGTAAAATTGTGAATCTATAAATTCCATTGTTATATTAATGGCATTATAAAATTAACAAAGCTCTTGTTCTGACTGTAGAATAATCATCGATAACAATGAACCATACTTAGAGCCACTCGGTCTTTCGATCAGTATTTATGAGTCACTCACCACAGGCTGAAGCAGTTTTAATCTAGGTTCCCAACAGTCTTAAATTCTAATAGCATCCAATTTGAAAAACTCATGGTTTTAAAAATTCTCTTAGCCTGGAGTGCTGTAAGAGCTAAGCCAAAGTAATATCTACATGGAAAAGTTATTTCCGAAATCACAGACTGAAGTAATTCAAGACTAATCATATGAAGAATGGTGGCATGAACCTGTCTTGGATTGAGCTGTCCCACTAAATCCCATTCTATGAGCACTTTATTAGAACCTCAAGCCATGGAAGGATCATGTGCCTCATCTTGTATGCTTTCCCTTATTTCCTGAAAATATGGGTATAACTAATATGCACTTTGGAGTCATTAATAAAATTGGAAATCCCTTAGGGTTCTAACCGTAGAGCCAGTTTGTAAGGAATCATACTATTAAAGGAAGACATATTCTCTGGGAAAAAACTCTTTATATCTTTAAATCTCAGTTTCATAACAACAAAAAAGGGATAACAGGCTTATACTACTTACTTTCCAAGGCTGTTGTACTAAATAATGAGATAAAATAGGGAGATGGATTTTATAAGCTATAAAAGCATGATATAAACGTTTAGTATTAATACTGTCAAGGTTATCGGAAACTGGGTTTGAATCTGCCTGAGATTTAATGTGGGGATCTGGGAGTCTGCACTGAGTACTGAGGGAAGCCAGACTTTGGCAGTAAATAAGCCTTGGCTCTGGTCTCTGTAAACCTGCCACTCTGCCGTCAGGTACCTCATTATTTGATAGAACCCCAAAGCGATGCTTGAATCACCTATACAGAGTCCACTGATGCAATACAATTGTCCCTCAGTCCGTGGGGGATTCGTTTCAGGTCTCCTAGAGATACCAAAATCCAAGGATACCAAATCCTCGGATACTCAAGGGCTTTATAAAAAATATTTGCATCTAACTACAAATATTCTCTCATATACTTTAAATCATCTCTAAATTATTTCTATTCCTAATACAATGCCTGCACATCATTTCATTTGCATTGATTCAACATAGTATTTGGTGTATGGCAAGTTCAAGTCTTGCTTTTTGTCTTCCTTTTCTTCATCCTCTCCATTCTCTGCATGAATGGACCTTAAAATGCAATGCTGCTGGCTGTAAACATATCTTCTCATACATATAAGCACTTTTAGAAGTTATTTTCAACAGAGAAAAATCTTCTACCTCTGTTAATAATCAAATAAAAGACAACAAGACATATTTAGCTGTAAAGACACACCCAGCAGGAGCTAATGAGTAACAAAGCTCACAGTGCTCAGTGGCCATCTTCTATCCTACACTTCAGAGGAAGAAATCTGAAAGAGGATCTTAAAAGAGAATGAAAATCTGCACTGATAAAAATGGAGGGGAAAAATTGAAAATAAAGATTTTTAAAAGTTCACTCTCATTTAAAAAATAATTATCTCTGTTATTCTTCTGCCAAGATGGAGATGAGCTTACAGACTGAGAGAGGAGATGAGGGATACTTACAAAGGGTGACAAATGTTCTATATTTGAATCAGGATGGGAGTGATTTTGTAAAAATTCATCCAACTGAACTTCTCAGATTATACCTTCCTAGATTATGTCTCAATTTTTCAAAAAGAGAAAACAATATTTTCTTGTCATAAACATAGAACGTAGAACTGATCATGTTGAATCCATAGTTCATCTCAATGATTTGTTTGAAGAAACACTGAAAGCTGTGTATGTCCAAGGGGAAAAAAATGTGCTAGAAATCTGCAACATAACCTTTGAGTTCCTACAACACTATTGAGGTTACAACTTAACGTATTTGATCAAACTCATAACAGAAGTTTCATTATTAAACTGATGTGTCTACCCTTTGCTATAATAACTATTTGAGACATTTGACTTTCTTTCTTCTCCAGATATATATATGTCTATGACTGTCTGTGAATATGACTGACAGCAGAAAGTAATCACAGAACACAAAAGTCCTAGACTTTGCAGCAATGGCAATGCAGATTAGAGTAGGAGAAATTAATCTGAATGTAGAGGTTCACACCGATTTATGAAAGTGGGAAGATAATAAAGCCAGAAAAAAAAAAAGATGGAGCGAGGTGGGGAGTTTACTAAAAAAGAAGCATGTCTCAGAAAAATCCACTAAATTGAACCCTGTCTCACGTAATTCCAACATGGGTTAAAGGAAGCTCGTGGTCTTTTCCTAAGCAAGACTTGACCCCCAAAGATTTTTGCATTGGCATAAACTGGGCTAATAATGTTAGAGGAATTTTGATGTCAATAGCCCACATCTTAAGCCTTAAAAATAAAAAAAGCCAACACTGTGTGCAAATGTAAGCTACTAGAGAGAATATGTGTAAAGTCAAGCGGATTCCCAGAAAATGTCAGCACTTTGTAGGATGAGCTCTGGCAACCATCTCAGTGTTGACAATATGCTAGAGAAGCTCAGAACATAAATCAATCTACATTTGTTCTCACAGGGACTGGGAACTGGAATTACTGTTTCTGAAACTTGAGCCAATATTGTTGTGGCAATATAAATGATGGAAACTTTGTCACTGTAGTTTGCTTCACCCATTGCATGAACCTCCTGGCAAACAGCACCCTGGAATTTCATTAATTAGTGCTAACTATGATTGGCACTGCCAGAGAGGACAATAAAACAACGGCAGTGTTTTTATGAACATATGGGTGGCAGAGGCTCTAGCCGGGTATTACAAGATTGGTTTCCAACTTATTAAAGCTTATTTCTGTTGCGTCTAATTTACCTAATTTTGCCTTTTTAAGCCCATTTGTTATCATTTTAAAACTTTTTGTGGATAGAATATTGAAGTATAAACTGCTTATACTACAATATTAGTGGAAGTTATTATAATCTTTGTCTTAGTATAAAACGTAAGATTTTAGATTGGGATGGACCCTTTGAAATTATCTAATTCAGTGTCTTTATTGTAGAGATGAAGAAGCTGAGTTCCAGGAAAGTCAAGCGACTTTCCCAATATCACAAAGTCAGTAGTAAATTAAGACTAACACTCAAACATTCTAAATCCAGGGTTCATTCTTCTTTATCACATTATCTCTTTTTTTTTTGAGTTGGAGTCTCACTCTGACGCCCAGACTGGAGTGCAGTGGCCGCTCCCAGCCACTGCAGCCTCTACCTGCTGGGCTCCGGCGATCCTTCTGCCTCAGCCTTCCAAGTAGCTGGAACTACAGGCACGTGCTACCACGCCCGGCTAATTTTTTGATTTATTGTAGAGATGAGGTCTCGCCAAGTTGCCCAGGCGGGTCTTGAACCTGTGGGATCAGGCAATCCAATCACATTATCTCTTAATTGATCATTGTTTTCACTTGATTGGCATTGATTTGCATATAACAGTTTCTGGTTGAAATTTAGTTGCTTCCTATATGCCTTTTTACAGTTTTTTCATTGTAGAGACAGAGAACTCACCAGGCTGGACTCAAACTCCTGGGCTCAAGCGATCCTCCTGCCTCAGTTTCCCAACTGGCTGGGACCACAGGCATTTGCCACCATGCCCAGCTCTTATACGCCCTTTAACTAAACACATTAGTGTATTTCATACAATGTTCTTCCAAATAAGTTAATATGGGTTCCCTCATAGATTCAAGGAAAGCATCCATTACACTCACTCCAATCTACCATGTTTGTCACATTCATTATGACAATTTGGAATTTTTTTATTCCATTCATCTTTCAAATTGCAGAAATCATTACAGAGAAAAGCTGTATTTTTCTCTCTTCATGTCAATAAGCAAAATATATTTCAGTAAAGCTTTCAGGACAGTGCTGATAGAAGTATCCTCCCAGATATTTATGTATTCTATTTGAAAAAAGTAAAGATGTAACTATAAACTCGCAAACTTATAGAATCACGAGTTTGGAAAAAGTCAGATGGGTGCCTAAATCATACCAGCTCTTTATATATTTAGTTAAAAAGAAAAATATACATTAAAATTAGAATCATCAGGGCCTATTTCCCTAGCAATTTCTCCTTTTTCTTGCCTTCCAGTATTTCTTTAATAGCTACCACATCAGCTGCTTCTATTCCTTTTTTTTTTTTTTTTTTTGCTTTTAATTTTTTTATTTTTAAAAATGTGATTTACAAGAGCTGGAAATGACAATACAGGAACTCATATGGAAACATAAACAACCACAAATCATCAAAACAATCCTCAGCAAACAAAAAAACAAAACAAAAAAAACAGAGCAGGAGGCATCACACTCCCAGACTTTAAACTTTATTATAAAACTACAATAATCAAAACAGCCTGGTACTGGTACAAGAACAGGAATATAGACCAATGGAACAGGATGAAGAATCCAGAAGCAAAACCTCAGTTTCTCAACTAACTAATCTTAGCCAAAGCCTCCAACAACAACCACTGAGAGAGGAGAGCCTATTCGGTAAATGGTGCTGGGAAAACTGACTGACCATGTGCAGAAGATTAAAACAAGACCCCTACCTATCACCATACACAAAAATCAACTCTAAATAGATCAAAGACCTAAACATAAAACTCAAATTATAAGAACCTTAGAAAATGCAGGAGACACCCTTATGGAAATTGGAACTGGCAACCAATTCCTGATCAAAACCCCAGATGTCCATGCCATAAGAGATAAGATAGACAAGCGGGAACTCATCAAACTGACAAGCTTCTGCAAAGCCAAAGAAACCATCAAGAGAGTGAGGACACAGCCCACAGACTGGGAAAAAATATTTGCCAACTGTATACACCTGACAAAGGCCTAACATCTAGGATCTACAAGGTATCCTTTTTATTAATAAACAAAAACACTTTGCTTGTTTAAGCCTCTGATGTTACAGCAGCAGATAATATCTTCTGATGACCAATCCTCTATCCCTTTGGGCATACAAACATATGTGGGCTTGGTATTGTATTGGCACAGAGAGAAAACCATTGGAAGGTAATCTCAGTTAATAATTTAATTTTGAAGTTTACCTCAAAAATGAAAAGTCCTTTTTTTGAGTCATGTCTCTCTAACATATTTCCAGAGTCCCATTGTAGCCAGTAGAATCTCCCAAGTTGATCTCTATCTTAATTGCAATCAGCAACTTAAGGGCCTGCACTAGTATTTATTTATATGGTAACACCACATAAATGGTAAAATAATCAATGTGGTAGGCATTCAGAGCAATATAGCACATCCAGGCAGGTTACCAGAACTAGCATTCTGTTCAAGTGGCCATCAGAAAGTTACAAATTCAGGGCCCGTTGTTTTTATCTCATCTTTAAGTTGCTTTTAATGAACAATGCTCTATCGTTATAACTTCTGACCACATTAAGGGACATTCTGGGAGCAGTCCTACAATATGGTCACTGTTGGCATGGCCTTAAAGTAATTGTCTGCTGTCTCACCCAGTATCCTTTTATGAAGCCGGGCTCGGTGGCTCAGCCTGTAATCCCGCACCTTGGAAGGCTAAGGTGAATGAATTACCTGAGCCCGCGGGTTCGAGACCCACCTGGGCAACTTGGTGAGGCCTCATCTCTACAATAAATCAAAAAATTAGCCTGGTATGGTAGCGTGCATCTGTAGTTCCAGCTACTTGGAAGGCTGAGGTGGAAGGATCGCCAGAGCCCCAGCAGGTCGAGGCTGCGGTGGCCGGGAGCGTGCCACCGCACTCCAGTCTGGGCGACAGCGTGAGACTCCAACTCAAAAAAAAAAAAAAAAAGGAAACCTGATGAGGGAAATTTCTCTAGGTCTTAGTACAGAAAAGTCTGCTGCCCAAAAGCAGCAGTTTTGTTTTGATTTTGTTTGTTTGCTTGTTTTCGTGGGCCCCATGAAACTATGGAAGGGTGTATAGTTAAGAGAAGGCTGTTTGTTTATTTGTTTAAGGCAGGATGGATGTGTTCAAGGTCACATGCTGACAGAGAGAAACTTAGATATAGGAGAAAGAAATAGAGAATAAACAAACAATATGTGTTGGGAGGAAAAAAGTGTTGTACCCTGAAGATGATCATCTTCCTTCCTGCTCCAACCCGGCGTCCCACCACTTGGCGTTTAGTACTGTATGGAGCTTGGACTTTGGAGCCAGACAATGTGAGCCAGACCAGCGCGATCCCTTTTTAGGGGCATGACCTTGGGCAAGTTCATTAGCATTAGTTCATTCTCATCTGCAAAATGGGGAACATAGTAACTTATTTTATAGGATTGTTGTAAGTCTCTAATAAGCCAGTATGTATGGTATTTGGAATAACACCTAGAACATAGCTAACTTTCAATAGTTTATCACATCATCATTATGATCTCTACTCCAGCTTCATCTACTCAAGGGGTGGGACAAAGAATTAAATATAATTCAGTAAAATAATTAAACACCTATTGGTACCAAGTACTGTAGTTGGTGAAAGACAGATAAATAAAATGCAATACCTGCTCTCATGATACTCTTTGTTTAGTAGAGAAATAATTGCACTGCTTGTGTTAGCTTAACATCAAAAACAATAATACATGTATCTGGGTACTCAGGTAGTGCAGGAAAAGCAGCAGAAACTGGGATGAGAAATCTATGGAAAATGCCTTACAATCTGTGGAAACCTTAGAATCCTTCCCTAGAAACTGAGAAAGCCAGACCTGAAGGCAGCTTCCTCCCATCCCAACCTGGCCACAGAAAATAACCATCTCTACTTGCCCCTCAGGAACTGTGGTATGTGATATCAAAGAGAAAAATGGGAGCGGGGAAAGGAGGACGGGAAGTGGGAAGGGAGAGCGGGAGGGAGGGAGGGAGAAGCTCAATGACCCATTAGACATTAGGTTTGTCTAATTTGCATACATGAAAAATATACAGTCAGATGAGTGCTGGTAGCTGAGCCAGCATGTGCACTAACCATATCTAGAGACAGCACACTAGAGTTCACCAACAACAAGAACCCTGCACGTTCATGGATCTCTCCACTCTCCAAATGCTTAGAGGTCAAGCCTGTGAACAGAGGCTCTAGATATCAAGAACCTCTGACAAGAACCTCTTATGAGATCTCCTCCACTGTAATGACCAAAGTGGTCATATTTAGCCACAAGACAACTGACAAACCACTGCAAACACCCACAAGAAATATGTAAAAGTCTGGTGTGTGCATGAAGCGCAAGGTTTGGTTTAGCCAGATTTGATTGTTGGTATAGTAAAAATCTGTTGTTATGTGAAATAGCTCTATAATAAATACAAGTAATTTGTAAAGGCCTCATCTAGTCTGTTTTTACTTAGTAAGTCAAAGTACTGGAGTGGAGACCATGCAGACCACAGTAGGACTTAGGGCCCTCTTCTATCTGCCTGGTATTGAAAGAAATTACGCTCCTGGAAAGATTTCTTTCCTCTCTTTCCAACACCAGTTATCCCCTTGCCTCTCCAGTGTGCTCCCCTTCATCCAACCTTGAACTACCTAACTGTTACTCAGCCAAGTCCATCCGGTTCCTCTACTCCAAGGACAAAGGAGTAGAGCTATCTTTGTTGTGTGTAGATGTATACAACAAAGGAGAACCACATTAAATTTTATATCATAACTGTTTTTATTAGTTATGCTGTTGAAAGGCCTAACATTGATAGAGGAATAATTAAGGTCTTTGGCACTTTTTTGTTTTTATGTTGTCACTGATTTATCATTTTTAAGAACTTACAAGCAGAGAGGGACAAAAAATTATAAATAATATTTCATTTGATTGTAAAAATATGTTTATATTTCTTTTGTTCTCTCATATCACTGTAATGTTCACATATGTGCCCTCTCGAAAGATGAGATGAGCTAAAGATTTTCAGCTCTCCCAGATAAAATAAGCATCCAGATTAAAGATTGCAATGAAGGAGGAATTGTAAACTGTTCCCTGAAGTTCTCAAGCATTGAATCAATGAGTTAGAGCATAATCTTAATGAAATATTAAATCCTTCCAGTAATGAACTTCAGTATTATCCCAGATTTTCTTATAGTTGGGACATTTGGTCAAGAAGTCTAGCTGAGCCAAAATACCCTCCAAAGAGAAGTTCATGGGATTCTCACTCACAGTTTCATCACTTAGGGAAATGCTATTAAAGTGTGTGCACTCACATATGTTTATCACAGCATTGTTCACAGTAACAAGAACATGGAACCAACTGTGCTGCCAATCAAAAGAGGACTGGATTTTTAAAATATAGTACATATGCACGATGGAATATTATGCAGCCATAAAGAAAAACAAAATCATGAACTTCACAGCAACCTGGATGGGCTTAGAGTCTATAATACTGAGTGATCTTTCACAGAAACAAAGAACTGAATATTACATGTTCTCTCTCAAAAGTGGATCTTGAACAATTATCATAATATTATAAGAAAAGGATTGGCAGTAGCAGAAAACTGCCAGGAGGGGGGCAGGGAAGTGGGATTGGCAGTAGTGGGAATCTCCCTGGAGAAGGGGGTGCACACCTCATCAGCAAGGGTACCTGTATAATGATCATTTGCATACCAAACCCTGAATTGTACCCCACATTTTTAAAATAAAAAATTAAAAGTTTTTTTTAAAGTATGTGAACCTTCAGGCAGATTATTCTTTATTCTTCCACTTATAGCAATACAAAATTCTAATTTCTCCTGAAATCACACCCTTCTATTTTTTCTGTCAATTTTAAATCCACTGTTTCCTTCCACTAATACCTTTCTCTGTTCTATTGGTTTACTGGTTTTACTTATACCCATTATACCCAAACAAAACAGCCAGATTAAGAATGTTTGATTACCCAAAGAATTGTTAAATTATGCGTTGAGCTCACTCATGTAGAAAAGAAAACTCTCTTTCTGCTTTTTCTGCTTCACTGCCAAACTGAAGTCTATGACATTAGATACTACTTACTTTCCCAATTCATTATCATGACTGGTCTCCTTTCCCAACACTTCCTCACATTCTTCAAGAATCACAGTTCTTCTCTACTCAATTGCTTGTGTCATCTTTAGTGATTTCTACACATATTTTGATGAACCACTCAACAGTCTGGTCCCCTTATTTCATGACATTCTCCATTTCAAACCCTTACTCTCGTTCCAGAATCCATTCTCATTGATTTTATACTCAATTCTTTTACTACTATAAATCTTTAGAAACTACGTTCTTTGATTCCATCAGGATATCTATTGACCTCATACCTCTTTTTTTTCAAGTTGACCAGCCTTTTCTCTTCACTTCATTCCTTACCCTTCTTGGATCCAAGGGCAACCATTTTAAATAAATACTCAGAGTCATCTCAATCCCTCCACCTTTTTCTCCTGAAACCTCATGCCAATCTACAATCATTCATTCATTTCCCCTGCCCCTGGTTAGCCAAAGTCGCTTACGGTTTGTAGTGTGTGCTCTATCCAAGGTTGTTTGGGAAAGGGGGATAGGGACGCACTGCTCGTCAAGGTCTAAGTGCTGCCTTCAACTGGAGAGAGAGGCTCATTTGTGTAATACACACAAAGGTAATTTGTGCTCCCCCAACTAAAATTTTCTATTTGACAGACAGAAGCAGTATGATCTAGCCATAGCCCAGTAGGTCAGCACAGTGGGAAACACACACACACACACACACACACACACACACACACACACACACACATTTTTATCCAATATGATTTCTTTGTAATGTCTGACTTACTGAGGACTCCCTCTTCTTGAAACGCTTTTCTATATTACTCTCCAAAACGCTTCTTTACTTTCGCTTCCTTATCTCTCTAGCCTCTTTTAAATCTCCTTCCCTCGCTCCTCTTCCTTAGCCTGTACAGTAAATATTGGGTGTTTTGTGGGGTGTCTCCCTGATGCACTTCTGTTTCCTCCTGTCCTTCTCTCTGGATGGTTTTATTGCCTCATGCTAGCTCAGTTATTATGCAAGTGACTTCCCAATCTATTTCTCCACCTCTGATATCCCCTGGGTTCCAAATCCACCTTCCATTACCTATTGGACATTTTCACCCAACAATTCTATCAGCGTCAAAAATTCATCGTGTCCAAAACTGAATTAAACATTTCCCTAAATCCCTGTTTCCTTCTACCTATATTCCCTGTCTTTATTAATGGCATGCCCACCCACTTAATTGCCCATGATAGAAACTTTAAGGTCATTTTAGATCCATCTATTTCACTCACTGTCTACATCTAGTCAATCACCAAGTCCTGTTGATAATCCCAATGAAGTCTTGTTCAAGTCCATCCCCTCTTACTACTTTCCTATTACTACTTAATCCATTGACCTTTCTCCAGATTCGCCGTCTCAGATGTAGCCTTTGCTCTGCAGAGACTGATAACCACACTGCTTTGATGAAAATCCTTTGAGTATTCTAATGAAATCCAAAACCAACAACGTGACTTACTTGCAAGCATCTTTTACAACCTCAACGTGCCTTCCAACTACATCACTACCCTTTCTTCTACTCATGTGCTCTATTCTAGACACCCTGATCTACTTAATTTTCCCTTAACACACCATGGACTTACAAAATATATTGTTCCTACTTACTCTGTCCCTCTCCAAAAACATCTATCACTTATTTTCTCTCTGGCAAGCATAATCATACTCATTCTTAATTGTCCAGCTCTAATGCTCTAATGCTTCCTTCTCTGTAGAGTTTTACCTATTGTCCCTTCCTTCAGATAAAATTAACTGTCTGATCTCCTTTTCTCCTCTAGCGCTCCAGGCTTTTTTCAGTACTTATTGTCTTCGTTATAAATTGCATGCTTCATAAAACGTGAGACTATGAATTATTTAAGGAGTCAGAAGACAAGAATCCATTTTACCTGGAGGAGGAAATCAGCCATTTCTGCCTAAATTCTATGGTTTTCAGAATGCTCATGAATTTTCTTTTCTTATGTGTATTTTGGTGTTTGTTTAATTATGAGGGGTGGGGTTGTTTGGGAAAAAAACAAAAAACTTTTTTTTAATGTAAGCATACTTTCTTTAAGATGTATCATAAACTTCTTTTCTTTCAGTAATGGAAATGTTGGACAAAGAGAAACATTTTTAAGCAAACATTGAGAATATCGTATTAGAACATGTTTCTTTCTCCATTGATTTGTGTTACATGGTTTTATGTATGCAGCTATTAACATAAAATAAAATGTGAGCACGCTTTCTTTTTCTTTTTCTTTTTATATATACAGAAGGTACCTGTGCGGGTTTGTTACATGAATATGTTACTTAGTGGTGAGATCTGGGCTTTTAGTGTATCTACCTCCCAAACAGTGAACATTGTACCAATAGGTACAAAAATTACCAATAGGTAATTTTTCATTCTTCATTCCCACTCCCACATTTCCCTCTTTTAGGGTTCCCAGTGTCTATTACTCTCTTTTGTGTCCTTCTACTGTAATTGTTAACTTAGGCTTTTAACTTCTGTTTTTAGGAATGTTGAACACATTTGACCAGATCTCTAAGTAGTCAACAGAAATCATGGGTAAAACATAATTCATGTGATGTGAGAAGGTTCAGTGTAGATCCTTACAATGCCAGTATCAGTTACCTGAGATGAAAACAAGAACCATCATCTCAGCAGGTAGGAAATGAACTCACTTTCAACCTCAGTGTTTTCAATTCTAATGGGCCTTTTCTCCCACTTGGATCAACCTCTTCTGACTTTTCAGATATTACTATTCGTGATGGTTAATCTCATATGTCAACTTGACTGGACTAAAGAAAACTGGTAAAACATTATTTCTGGGTGTGTTCACTAGGG
Source organism: Carlito syrichta (assembly GCF_000164805.1). Taxonomy (NCBI): domain Eukaryota; kingdom Metazoa; phylum Chordata; class Mammalia; order Primates; family Tarsiidae; genus Carlito; species Carlito syrichta. Next base: position 660,877 of record NW_007260063.1, on the reverse strand, counting down.
TGTTTTTAGAAAATGTTAGCATTTACGTCAGTAGACCTAGTAAAGAAGACCACCTTCACCAGTAGGGGTGGGTATTTTCCAGTTCATTGAAGAGAGAAAGGGCTCTCTTCTTGAGCTGGGGCATCCATCTTCTTCTGCTCTCAGAGTTCCTGGCACTAGAACACTAGAGTTCCTGCTTCTCAGATATGTAGACACAGAAACTACAGCAGTGGGCTTCCAGGTTCTCAGGCGTTCTGGCTTGGATTGAAAGTTATACCATTTCCTAGTTCTCCAACAAGCAAATGGCATACTGTGGGATTTCTTGGCCTCCATAATCACATGCACCAATTCCCATAATAAATCTGCTCTTATATATCTATCTATATATATTCTACTGGCTTTGTTTCTCTAGAGAACCCTAATATGCCCACATTGTACTCCTTTCGTCATGCATTGATAGATACATCACATCTTTAATGTACAATGCATCTCAGCCCCAAAGAGTCTCAACAAATTCAAATTTGCTGTCTCTTAAGTACAGAGGACACCCATATATACCTTCATATATAAGAAAACCCACTTTGTTTTCTTCCATCCTCACAATGTAATATTGTGACTATCATTTTATCTTCTACATTCCATACCCACGATTGCGCCTCCACACCTGCACTCTTTGTATCATGTGCATTAGTAACGGAAAAAAATTGCTATAACACAGGTATAACACAGGAAAGATCTTAGTCTTGAGTGTAACATATCAGTCATCTGATAGGAGAGACCATCTTGCTGGCTCTGTGAATGTCAGAGCTTTTTTTCTTTTTTTCCCAGCTAAAACTTTCTGTATATAAATTGATCACATGACTCTAGGAACATGTCATGTTTCCTGGCTTCTGAGTAAAAACTTTTATTCCCTCCATGTTGGATTCTCCTAGAAAACACAAGAAATCAGAGGTCACCTAGGGGTATGTTCAGTAAGCTAAAAAAGCTACAAGGATTTATATTGATCAGATAATTACACTCTTTTCTCCAACGGGAATTTTCACCACAAATAGCTACATGTCATAACTTTCTTATCATTTTTCAAACAACATTTCTAAGGTCCTTCTTTTTATTTCCGGTGAGCTTCTGAGTTGAGAGTGTTATCTGAACTATACTGATTCCCAGCCTTCTACAAAAAGCAGAATTTGACTCCAACTTCCGCCAGTGAGCAAGAGCTATGGAATGCTGTGCAACTTCTCTCCTCTGCTGCCAAATAAACTGCCAGCTTTGTCATGCAATGGCGTTCCCCAGATTTATGCAAATGAGGGGGTTCTAATTTTCACAATGTTAATTCAATCTTTTCAGAAATCATATCTCTGAGATCATAATTTTATGTTATGACTACACTGCATACAGATGAGAACTATGTTTTGCTTCTTGCCATTCCTGCAAATATTCGGCATTTCTTCAACAAATAGAAACATTACCAAATTATGCTGCAGCTACCCAGTTTAGCTATACAAGCTGCTTGGTTCACTCAAAAAAGAATACATGGAAATTATGCTTTAATCTTATTCCTTGGTCCTTAGGTGGTTGATTTCAGGAAGAATAACTCAACGTGCTAGATTTTGCAACTGCCCTTGTTCTTTGTCAGATAGAAAACACTACTTTGTGCCTATATTTCATTAAACTTTTGCATAACCAGAAGGTAGCTTTTATATTAACAAGATTCTGTTATACGGAAAATTACAGTTGTCACTCTACCATCAGCCTCACGCTGATTCTTCTTCCTCTTCCTGATGTTCTTAGACCATAATAAGCCAGAAACTAAAGGATATACTTCAGAACCTAGATGCAGTGTACCATTATAGCAATGAGGAGGATTGCTACGGCTGCAATTTCAGCAATTGTATTGGCTTTCGCTTGGAGAAAACAATTTGTTTTGTTTTGTTTTTCAAAGGCCTACCAAGGCCCTGCTGATGAACCAGCTGGATATTCTTCCCTGAATTAACAAACTTCATGAAAACTATTTGAATCTCTACATCCACTGTTACTCACACTTAACGTGTAATACCAGTATGTGCAGTGTTTCATGCATGCTGCCTTTTGCATTCTGACAACCTTCCTGCCAGGTGTATATTTTCATAATCCCCATTTTATGGATGAGAAAACTGAAGCTAAAAGAAATGAAGTAATTGGTCTGATTATGTACCTAGAAAGTGGTGAACCTCCAATTATTTGCACCATCTTGCCAAAGAACCTTCATAAGAGTGGATTTCTATGGAATGCTCCTATTTTTAGATTACACTAATAAGGGACTAATCTATTAGTTCAATTTACTATACTGATCCTCCATAGAGGTGGGTGCATAATCACCACCGAGGTAGACCTGCAGTAAACGAAAAACACTTCCTAAAAGGGTAGGGGTCTCTGTGCCAGCTCCTGGGTCTATGCTTTGTAAAAAAAGGGAACATACTTGGTGAGGTGTCTGTCAAGAATTTCAAGTTAAGCTCCTAGCACTTACATTTTTTGACTGAAAGCTGGAAGAGTGTGACAGCAGAAAATTTCATAAAAGAAGCTAACATATCCCATTCAGTCTCTTTTCAAAGGTGCCTAGAACCATTAAAAATTCTTCTAGGAGAGAAGGACCAAGTTCAGTATTTCTGCACAAAATATTTCTTCTTCCCTTTTTTTTCTCAGTAGCACTCATTCATACTATAGTGACACTTTGTCAAATTGCCCATTTGTTCAATTTTGCAGAAAGACATCTTTTCACTTAGCAAGTCTAATTTCTTATTTCTTGATTTTGGGTAAATGTTGAGGATGATAAGTTGCAGTTAAGTTCAATCTCACCACCTTAAATGCTCATGAAAGAACTACTCTGACAACTCTAATTTCTTACTTCTTGACTGTAGGTAAGAAATTGGAATAGGTCTGGAGTTCTTCAATTCCTGTATTATAAGGGGCTTCAATGTACTTGCTCTAAAAGCAATTCTGGGTGCCATTTATAGCCTTGAACTGTGATTACATAATGAAGTCAGGAAAGCCCTCTCTGTATATATTTGCACAAATACACACAGAATAGTAAGCTCACATACGTTAGCATCCACAGAATTTAAAGACAGAATTTTAAACTGGCTCCTGAAACAGCTAGAAAAAAAGTAAGAAGATTATTCTTCTGCTGCAGCCAGATCTTTGCATAAAATCCTATGAATGGTGACACAAACATTGTGAACACTCCTTGCTATCATTAACACCAAGACTGCAGTGATATTACAATGTACAACCATTTGCAAGTAAAACTGTAATTCAGTTAACTTCAACAGGAAATTATTGTCATTAAACCTTCCAATAAACTATGGTTAAGGCAAGTTCTACTTTAGCTTGATGGGGGACATAAGTAACACATGCCAGAAAACCAGTTGGAAGGGCCTCCAAGTATAAATTTGAAACTACTGAGCTGTGTTTGCTTGTAAAGAATATAAGTATACTTTCTGTCCATAGTATCACACATGTGGGTTCATCAAACTCTGTCAGCTCAATACAGATAGATTGTTGGAAGTCAATACAGATAGATGGACAAATACTTACAGATACACAATTAATATTTAAACCATCAAAATGTTGAGGTTAAAAGAACATCAAAGATCGTATGGTTCAGAGTTTCTGAAAGTAGTTTCATAACCACTAGTTATCTAGAGTGTTAAAATATATTATGCCTTTTATTCTCCCCAAAAGGTCATCTTTTGTTCAAAATTATAGGAAAAGCTGGGTGAAACATAATTAGATAATAATTATCTTTACGGAAGGACTTTCTGGAACAATTTCCAAGAGAGGAATATACTCTGTAACATTTATTTTTTTATAGAACTTGATGAAATACCAGTACAACCCAATCCCCAATTTATTTGTGTAAACCAAAACAAAATCTCATTAATGGAGAGTTTGTGTTAGAATCTGCGTGAACTAATTCCTAGGACTGCCCTTTTCTCTCAGCACCAGAAACGCTCTGTGTTATCTGGCGATGAAAGACAGTAGAGCATAGTGTTTACAACTGTGTGCCCCAGAATCTAGAGTGGAATCCCTCAGTTCTGCTGCTGATGAATTGTGGGGTTCAATAACCTCATCTATAAAATGGAGCTAATGAAAGAGTTGTTGTAGCAAGTTAGGCCATGTAATGTACTTATGACCTAGCATTATGGAAGTGTTAGCTATTTGTTACTATCACCATTTCTGTTGTTATTAAACATACTCACTTTGGCACAAGTAACAGGTTTAACAATAATTCCTAGAAACCTGTCCACACTGTGTGAAACATTTATTCGCCAGCTCCCTGCCTCTCTAGTAATCTGGAAAGCTTAAGAAATGTCTCTCAATTATAATTGCCTAAAAAACAGAATCTGAGGAAAGCTTAATAAAAATATTAAGTTATATACACAAGTTTACTATACACAAAAAACATAAAGCTAACCAGTGTTGCCTTAAAAGAAGATACTGTTTCAATTAGTAGTTAATGGTGTCATACCAGCAGTCTAATAATGGCAGGACATGATTCTATTGTCCAGCTATCATTTCACAGTTTTTTGATGTTATTAATTATTTACCTAGTCATTTAAAAGTTCATTCTTTGGCATGTATGGAAAAATGGAATTAAAGAAATTCATATGAATAAAAAAGTGCTGATATCATTACCGATGCATTTTAGCTGAGAAAAAATGTCCAGTAGTTCTGGACTCAGGTTTCCTCTCCCCCATGCTTCTACAGCCTCTTGCAATGATTGCCTTTTTTTCTTGCGTCTCTTGTAAGACCATAAACTCTGTGAGGATAAGGATTATGTCTCTGCTGTTCAGTTACCTTCCCGGTGTCTTATTCAGAACCTATCCCATAGTAAGCTCTCCATAATTATTCATGAAAGAAAGGAAATAAGGAGGGATAGGGGGGAAAAAGGAGGGAGGGGGAAAGGGAAGGAAGGAGAATGAAAGGAATGAGAAGGGTGAGAATAAGGGAGGGAGGGAGGCAAAGAGGGAAAGAGACACCTGCATACATGCCAGTAAGTGCAAAGTCAAGAAGAAAAAGCCTACAGCTAATACACTAAATAAGATCACAATAAGCCTCCTACTCCTAATTTGGCTTGAAGCGATGAAGTCAATGAGCACACACCATATTCAATAGATTTTCAGTTCTGACCCTTTGATAAATATACAAATGTATGCTTTGATCTTATTATAAAGTTCTCTGTTATAAATTTCTCCTGCCATGAGGCTCTTGTACCTTTACCCCCCACTTCATTACTTCCCATTATGTTAATTATCCACCTACCGATGGCAGCATATTTCCAGGCAGACAAGTTCTGAACTCCCAATGGCTGTGTTACAGAAAAGCTCTAATCTTGATACTTATAATCATCAGACATTGGCGGGATGTCATCCTGCAGCAGAGGGCGTATGCATGTTAAACTACTGCACTGCATCACTTTGCAGATTGAGTGAGACCTGTAATGAGTAACCTCAATCTATCTGAAAGAATTTTTACATTCTGAATTCATATCCATAAAATTTTCAGAAAAAAAAATAAGGAACAAAATGGAAAAGACGAAGATATTTAAATGAGAAAAAAAGATATTACTGTTTCAGTTGCAGGGAACATACTCATTTTCAAAATAGCACAAATAGTATGAGAACACAAAGCAAGAGAAATGGACCACATTATATGGAAAATAGTTAGAAAAAAGAAAACATCAATAAAACAGGTAGCATAACACAATAACAGCTTGAATTGGCCATGACCCACAATGGACCAGGAGTCAAGTACAAGACATAGCCAAAGATATGAAGGTCATTCTGATTATTGTAAAATCTCTTCTGTGAGTTCATAAGGACATTGAACTGGGGTTGAAATGGTATGAGCCTGCACGTACAGACTTGGCAACGTTGTTCAGGAATATCCCAGAGAGACTTGAAAGACCATGCAGAAAAACAAATAATGAACACTCTAGTAAGAGGTGGGGATCTCTTACAAAATGGGATCTCAAAGGGCAAACCTTGCGTATGTTTGTTTCATAAGGATGTAGACCTTGTATGTCCTGGTCACCATTGTATCCCCAGCATCTAAAACAGGCAATTGTTTTTTTCTGTGAAAGACCAGCAAATACTCATTTGAGGCTTTGAGAGCATGCTATTTCTATTGCAACTACTCAACTGTGCTTTTATAGACCAAAATAGTCACAGATAACATACAAACAAATGGGTGTGAGTGTGTTCCAATAAAAATGTATTGGCTGGCCATTTTGACCCTGGTATAATATATTACTTGGCATAGAGGTTCTTGATGAATACATGTTAAATAAAGGAAAGTTACTACTAATATTACCTAAAATCCCACCTCCTTCTCTAGTCATAACTTCCCTGGGCAGTGTACTAAATACAAAAAAAAAAAAAAGAAAGAGTCGAGTCTATCTATTGAAGAAGATAGATTCAATATGGGGAATGTAAACACAGAGCACTGATAACCATATCTCTTGCCCTAGGTTCTACAAAAAAAAATAATGGAGCCCATTGGTAGATAGACATAAAAAGAGAAAAGTAAAAATGAAATATTCTTTACCATATTTAGGGGTTGTTATTCTTGTGATGGAGACTGTTATTTGTCCCCAATATCCTCTGTCTCGTTCTTTCTCTTAGTATAGAAACCTCAAATTTTACTAGGGTATATTGTTTACCAGATAGACCATATTTTTCAGGCTCTCTTACAACTATTTGGTTAAATTTAGACAAAGCTATATAAATAGAAATGATATAGGCAATTTCTATGTCACATTCTTATAAAGAAACACTTTACCCTTCTCTATGTTTTTCCCATCCCAGGGACTGGAGCTTAAACCAAACAGAAAAATAGAACATGCAGAAAGTAGAACACATTTAGGTGTGGTAGAACAACTCAGATAGAAGAAATCTTGGACTTTAGATGACATAGATCGGCTGACCTCCTTTCACAAGGCTGTCTACTCACTCACGCTTTTACATAAGAGATGAAGCTTCTGTCTTATTTAAGTCATTCTACTAAAACAGCTAAACTGATATCTTAACTAATAAAATCAAAGCGGGAATTACTGAAATTTCTGCCTTCCAAACATTGGTTGTTTTTCAAATCAAATTCGGTCTGAGAATAATTTAAGGATCTTTTTTACTAGTTCATTTGGATTAATTTACTTTCATTTGGGTTTCAATCATTTTCAATGAAAGATTACTGAATAATGTGATAGATAATGCTAATATCAGTTGATCTTCCCATAAAGAGATTTTATTTCCCCTCCATTGGCAGTCTTACAAGGTTAGGTTTTTATTTTATCATTAAATGTGGCATTTTTTCACAAATACATTTAGCAAGCTAAGGGTAATTGTCCCAAACTTAATGAAAGACACCATCAAAGCCAATGATCTTTTGGGAATAGAAAAGGAAAAAGTGACTCTGGAAGACCCTTAAATGAGTACATTTCCTAAAGCAGTAATTTTCAAATCATTCATGGGCATTCTTTTGAGCGTCTCCAAGGAGCATCTTCAAATAAAATAAGGCCATGATGGATGTTTTTAATTTGTATGTGTTTCATGACCTGTAGGAAATACCTAATGGAGGTTCTAAGCTGTAACACAAACACACACAAAAATGAAGGCAGTTCACAAGTGAGCTCCATAAACATTTAATTAATATTGTATTATATAACTTTTTAAAGCATACAAATAAAAATTGTATATATTCAGGTTGTATAATGTGATGTTTTGATGTGCCTATGCATTGTGAAATGAGTGCTATAATCAAGATAATTAGCAAGTTACCTCACATCTATTAAGATGACCATCATCAAAAAGTTAATTAGTATCTCAATGTGGTTTTTATTTGTATTTCCCTAATGATTAGTGATGCTGAGCATTTTTTTAAAGAAAGAAAAGTTTATTTAAAAGTAAATTAGAGAGAGAAAGAGAAGGGAGAGAGAAGATTCGCCTCCCCAAGGTGGGTAGGGGGCCAAAGTTAGGAAGCATGGCAACAGCCATAGCTCAAAGTGCACATGGCCACACCAGAGTCTAGCAAGGCAATGACCGCTGGCTGCTTGTGGTAGAGTCCTTTTAACTATTCTCCTTGATGGAGGAAGATCATTAAGGTGATTGGGTGGTGGTCTGCTCCACTTCATCACAAAGGGGTGAGCAAGCACAGGTACTGACATCAGGTGATGAACTGCAAGCAGATGGGTGGGTTAGTCACATGATTGCTGCCATGGTGGGGTTTATCTGTGTCACGTGAGTCACAAGGGGCTGATTTGGTTAACTTGGGGAGTTTGGGTATGCTAAGCATTTTTAATACAACTGTTAGCTATTTGTATGTTTGGAGGTTTTTGTTGGAGAAATGCCTATCAAGTTTTTTGCTCATTTTAAATTAATTATTTGTTCTTTTAATTGAGTTATTTGAGTTCCTTATATTTTCCATTTACTAATCCCTGTTAGATGGATGATTTGTGAATATTGTACTTTATTCTGTAAGTTATCTCTTCACTTCATTGATTATTTCCTTCCTGTGTGGAAGGTTTTTAGCTTGATGAGTCTTTTTATAGTTTTTTCTTGACGTCTATTTTTACTAATGTAAGTATAGCTGCCTCTGCTCTCTTTTGGCTTCCATTTACATGGAAAATCTTTTTCCATTTCTTCATTTTCAGTCAACGTGTGTCCATAAGGCTAAAGAAACTCCCTGAGGTCATGATATGCACTATATTAGGTCTTCTTTATTTATTCATACAGTCACTCTATGTCTTTTGATTGGAAAATTTAAGCCATGTACATTAAACATAAATATTGATGGGTAAGGATTTACTATTGTTATTTAGCTAATTTTTTCTGGTTGTTTTGTAGATACTTTGTTTCTTTCCTTCTCCCCTGTTGTCTTCCTTTATGATTTGACAATTTTCTGTAGTGGTATATTTTTATTCCTTTCTCTTTATCTTTTGTCTATCTACTGTAGGTTTTTGCTTTGTGGTTAAAATGAGTCATACATATAACATACTACAATTATAAAAATATATTTTAAGCTCATAATAACTTAACTTCAACATACTAAAACTGTATGCTTTTAGTACTCCTCCCTTACATTTATGTTTTTGATTAAATAATAAACAAATTTGTATATTTCATATCCATTGACAAATTATTTTAGCTACAGGTAAGTTGCAGTGTTTTTATGTTTTAACTTTTATGTTAAAATTATAAATGACCACATGCTGCCATTATAGTATTAAAGTATTCTGAATTTAACTATGTACTTACTTTTACTAGGAAGTTTTAAACTTTCAAGTTTTTATGCTACTAATTAGCATTTTTTCATTTAGCTTAAAGTACTCCCTTTATCATTTCTTGTAAAACAAGTCTGACAGTAATGCACACCTTCCACTTTTTTTTGTCTGGGAAAATCTTTATCTTTTCTTCATTTCTAAAGGACAGAATTTTTGCATATAGTATTCTTGGTTGGTAGGGATTTTTTTTCTTTTAGAATTTTAAATATACTTTAGAAGTTTGAATAAATTAGCCTTAAAAAATTCTGCTAGGAAATCTATTGGCATCACAAGGGATCCTTTATATATGAGAAAACTTTTTTTCTTGTTGCTTTAAATTTTTCTCTTTGTCTTTTATTTTGATAATTAAAACTGATTGGAAAGGGAGTTTCATGTACTTGAATGTCCATATCTTTCCCCAGATTTTGAAAGTTTTCAGCCGTTATTTCTTTCAATAAACTTTCAGCCTCTGCCTCTCTAATCTTTCTAAGAGTTCTATAGTGTGCATACAGTGTAAATGTTGGTGTTCATAAATTCTGTAGACTTCCATTTCACTTTCTTTTTCCTTTTTGTCTCCCTCTGGATATTTTCAAATGATCGGTCTTCAAGTTCACAAATTCTTTCTTATACTTGAGTAAATCTGCTGTTGATGCTCTCTATTGCATTTTTTTATTTCATTCATTTTATTCTTCAGCTCTTCAATCATTTCAACCAAATTTTTATTTAGTTCTTTTTTTAATCATTTCTATCTCATTGTTGAGCCTCTGTTTTGTTCATATATTCTTTTTATGATTTCATTGAGTGTGTATCTGTGTTGCCTTTTAGATCACTGAGCATCCTCAAAACAAGTATTTAAAGTTATTTGTCAGGCAATTTCTACATCTTCATTTTTGAAGAACTGGTTATTGGAAAATTGTGTTTCTTTGGTGGTGTCATGTTTTCTTGATTTATTATGCTTCTTGTTGCCTTGTGTTGATGTCTGCACATTTAATGAGCAGTCACCCCCTCTAGACTTTATACACTAGCTTTGGTAGGTAAAACTACATGATAAAGATGAGTGTGTGGACACTAGCTGGGTTGGGTGCAGTGGCTCTAGTTATGGTGAGGATGCAGTGGTGTAGTGTCCATGTTGTTCCCTCAGTGGAGGTCAGCATCAGCAAAGATTTTAGAGGTCGTCAGTGTCCAAGGCTAATAATTTTCACAGTGACAGTAAGAGCTGTTATGGGCTTCATGGCTGAGGGCTACTGGGGTCTTCCTGGTCTCTTTGTCTCCATGGAAAAATTCATAGCCAAAAAAATACCTCTTGGCACCAGATCAGGGTCATTAACACACATGCAGTGACAGGGGCACTGATGTCTGATGCAGCACTCGTAAAATAGCTCTGGACAGACATGAAAAGACTGTTGCTCCAGGACCTGGAGTATTAGTGACATTAAAAATGTTTAGCAAAGTGCAGGTATTTGTGGAACAGCTAGGGTGCTGAGGTCTGGGGTATGAGTGTCACTGCTGCTGCAGTGGTTTTAGTGTCTAATGTGCAGGTTTTAGTAAGGTACAGGTATTTGTGGAACAGGTAGGGTGCTGAGGTCTGGGATATGGGTGTCACTACTGCTGCAATTGTTTTAGTGTCTAATGTGAGGGTGAATGAAATGTATCCACAAAGTCAAGTTCTAAAACATAGACACTCACAGAGCTAAAACTTCAGGTTCCAGCATATGTGCAGTCTTTGTGGAAATCTTAGAAGTCCATGATGGCAATGGCTGTTGGTTACCTTAGTGTTGAATGCTGCTTATGTCCTCTGTGAAGTAGCCTGCTAGGGATCCACACAAACACTAAGAAGACCTCCACTGTAAAAGCTGCAGGAATGCAGGAGTTGCTGATGTCCTCAGCAGTGATAGCCTCCAGGATCCTTTGCAGAACAGGCCATAGGAGACCTCAGTGGTACCCACACCTGACTGATAATGACAACACTTGCTCTACTTTGCTTTTAGAAATCTCCAGACATCTCAGATATGCCATTCTCATGGGTTTTCTTATGTGCACTTATTCTTTGTTTTTTGCTTCACTGTGTTGCTATAAATTCTTTACTGGATTGTTGAGACTTCCTAGGACTGTGTACATTGGTGGATCATTGTCCAATCATTGTTTTTTGTGTGGGTGAAGGGATGAATGTTGATATATTACTTTGCCATCTTGCTGATGGTATTTCCCAGAGATAAACTATAAGAAATTGTGTGGGCAACTCAATAGCGCAGGCCCAAAACTACACAGAAGGCACAGAGGCTTACAGGGACATAGGACAGCGATCTCCCCCCAAGACCTCATACTATCTTTATATATGCCTTGACCAAAAAAGTAAAATAATATATAATTATGTTCTAAAGAATACATTTGGTATTGGGTATAAATAGCAAAAGCTAAATACAAATTAAATATACAATTTGTGTTAGGGGGAAAGTAAAGACAATAACAGGAATATTTAAGCAACAACTACCAAAGTCTATTATAGAAAATAAGGTGATGGGTCTAAAACACAAAAGGGACAGGCTAAAGTAGTAAAAAGAAATGGATGCAGTGCTCAGTAAGTAATAAAATTGATATGGAAAACTATGGAAAAGCCATAGGAATTCAGACATTATCTGGATATTTGATCATTATTAAATATGCAAACCCTACACTATCCCACCAAAAAAATAAACAAACAAATGGACTTAGACAATTAAAAAACTGTTAACATTTGGCGAACTCACAAAATTAGATCAAGAAAAATCTTAACAATTAGAAGCTGATTATTTAGTAAAGCCTGATGATATATATATTGTCATGAGAGGAGAACTCATAGTATTTATCATTATATCCACAGCACTCCACACAATGCTTAGCACATTCTGGGTGCTAAATTCACTTGAATAAGAGATTAATAAATAATATAAATTAATTAATATATGTAAGATTAGTATTAGTATCTTATTACAACTCATATTATGGGTTCTTTATTTCATATTCAGCATTTTACATTTTGCATATGAGATGTATGGACTAAAAATTATTATTGACAATGACTTCTTAAAAATAAAAATACAAGTAAGTATCAAGTAAAGCCAAAAATAAAAACCCACATTGCCCAACTCCTGGTTTATCACCATGAATTAATAAAATAATTTTTTAAAATGCCTTTTGTTCATGGAGCTATTATGTTTGTATTGTCATGCCTAAAGTTAGGAAAGAAAACAAATTATAGAGAAAATTTTGCTTGAAATATATAGAAATACCCATATATTATACATATACATGCATATATGTATGTATACCTATACAGAGAGAGAAAGAGAGATAAACATATAGAAACCTACATAAGTATAGATTTCCTTGTTTTAAAAAAGTCCTCACAGGAGTAAATAAAAGACAACTGAAGTAGGGAGGAAAGTTGTCTAACAGATAATATCCATAGATGAGAGAAAATAAGAGAGTCAGGAACTATTAGAGTGATTTCTCAATGACAACAAGATGTCAGTAAAATTGGTAAATTATTTTCTGAGTAGCATATAAAGAGGAAATACTTTAGAATGTTTCTCTTTCTACATAAATTTATTGAGAATTAGATATGAAATAATGTTCTCACCATTGTCAGGTTTTTTAAATAAACAAAATGAGGGGGCAACAGTTGTGTCCTAAATAAATTATATATGCACTACTGCTTTTCTAATGTTTTATCTTTACGTTCCCTCTCTCTTGTTTTCAGTGTGGAAGTTGCAGTGTGAGTCTTAAATCAATGGACAGCATGAGGCAAGAAGGACAGAGAAAGAGAGACAGAAAAGGGAAAAAAGTGTACTAGACCTCAATACTTATTTTCATACAAACACGAAAACATACCCAAATTTAATATTTTTTATGGGAAAAGCAAAAGTCAGTCCATATCCTTGTGAACTTGATGTTGCCATCATGGCAGACAGAATAGGCAAGTCAAGTAGGTGGGCGTTCTTGTTGCCATCTCAGTAGGGAAAAGATTAAAAGTACTGAATTGCTAAACCATTGAATATCTCCACCAGAAAAGCACTGCTCTTTAACCAACTGACTGTCAGTAGAATAGAATTGGGGTAAAGTTCACAAAATAACAGAATTGACTATAATATTGATTTAAGTGAAGAAAGAAGCAAAAACAATCCAATATGTGTAGATTCATGTAACAGTTTTCCTTACACAACACAAATAAGTTTCCAATAGCAGACTATAAGCCTTAATAAACAATTGCTTCCACAACCACCCAAATGATCATAACATATCTAGAAAGATCTCCCTCGGGGACCAAAAAGAGTACAATGTTAGAATAATAGGGATTTTTTTTCTTCCAGAGTTTAGAGAGATTCATAACAAGTGAAGGCCCATCATTAAGAAGACTATTTGGCGACAACTATAAAGTAGAGTGGATGTGATGGTAAGGCCCAGGAAAACGAGAAACTTCTGCCTGAGCCATCATGTCAAAAGTCAGCAGTGGACAAGAATTTTTATCAGCAATTTTTCCCACATAGAAGGCCATATTAATGCAATTCAGATAATTGTGTTGTTTTGTTTTGTTTTGTTTTTTGTATTAGCATTTTCTTCAATTGGGAGAAGATGGAAGCTCGAGCAACAGGCCCAAAGTATGATCTAAAAAATATAAGCTCTGTAAATATACCATGGAGAAAATGTATCTCCAGCCTGGGCGACAGAGTGAGACTCCAACTCAAAAGAAAGAAAGAAAGGCTCTGAGAAGTCCTGTAATATAAAAATTTTATTTCAATATGTTTGAATTAACACTTGCCAAACTTTTGGACATGGTGCTTCTTTTGTATATAGCAAACGTCCATCCTGTGGACCCAGTATTCCACAGCAAACAGTGTGAGAAATACTGAGCTAAGTGTTTTGAAGTGTAAAGCTGGCCAACATTTGCAGGGGCAGGGAGGAATTGTATGGGTTTTTCCCTTTTTTAGCATCTAGCTTCCACATGATTTTTTTTAGGGCATGGTAGGCTAGAAAAACTGAACATCAATTTAATCAATTACATATGTTAGAAACAAGTAATTTGCAATCTTTTCAATGTCCCTGGGTATGCTAACTTGATTATAAAGCAATATAGCGTCATATGAGAAAATGCAAATATATTTTATTATGTTTCAAACTAACTACAGGAAATTTATATTTTTACATAAACTGTTTATTAATACAAAAATTTCATCAAAGGACAATGAGGTAGCAGCAGAATTTGTAACATCATTTATTAGTCCTTAGGGAATAGCACTTGAGTGATCATTCATTAAGGAGAAACTAATGATAAGAAATTCACCACTACATTCCTAGACTCTCAATTGCACACTGCTCTCCTTTGACTGTATTAACGATTGTAGAGAAATCTAGAAAGGCCATGAAATCTAACAAGAGTTGCAGACCTTCATCTAAGTATGGATGGGAATCTATGTGGCAGTTGTCCTCTCTGTTTTAGAGGGAGAATGTAATGGCTGGCACTGATATAATTATCTACCAATCTGATAGAAAACAAAGCTGAAACACTTGAATAGTGCTGCAATAAACATGCAGGTGCAGGTATATTTTTGATAGAAAGATTTGAGTTTCTCTAGGTATATTCCTAGTAAGGGGATTGCTGAGGCATGTGGAAGGTCAATTTCTAGTTCTTTTAGAGATCACCACACTGTTTTCCATAGCAACTGAACTAATTTGCATTCCCATTAGCCGTGTTAAGTAGTCCCTTTTCTCCACATCCTTGCCAGCACCTCTTGTTGATTGTTTTATTAATAATATTAATGATTTATTATTTATTAGTAAGGATTGTTTTATTTCATGTGTCTGTTGGATGCCCATATACCTTCTTTTGAGAAGTGTCTATTCATGTCTTTCACTCACTATTTAAGGGAGATGTTTTTTGGGGGGGTAGGGTTTTTCTTTTGCTTTTGGCTCATTTGAGTTCCTTGTAGATTCTGAATGTTACACCTTTCTTTGTCAGATATACAGTTGGCAAATATTTTCTCCCAATCTGTGGGCTATCTCCCCACTCTCTTGATGGTTTTGCTTTGCTTTTCAGTTTAATGAGGTCCCACTTGTCTACCTTATCTCTTATGGCATGGACATCTGGGGTTTTCATCAGAAATTGGTTGCCAACTCCAATTTCCACAGGGGTGTCTCCTGCATTTTGTAAGATTCTTATACTTTGAGGTTTTATGTTTAGGTCTTTGATCCATTTAGAGTTTATTTTTGTATATGATGACATATAGGGGTCCTGTTTCAATCTTCTGCATGTGGTCAGCCAGTTTTCCCAGCACCATTTACTAAATAGTTTCTCCTCTCCCCAGTGATTATTGATGGAAGCTTTGTCAAATATAAGTTGGTTGAGAAATTGAGGTTTTGCTTCTGGAATCTCTATCCTATTCCATTGGTCCATATGCCTGTTCTTGTACCAATACCAGGTTGTTTTGATTATATATAGCCTTATAGTACAGATAAAGTCTGGAAGTGTGATCCCTCCTGCTTTGTAACAAAATCTGAATACGGTATGTATGTAAAAATGAAACAATAAAATAATTAAAAGAGACTTCAGAATGACCTCTGAATAATCTTGGAGTAAGGAAAAACTTCTTAAGTGAGACAAGAAACCTGGAAATCACAGACAGAAAATTAAATACATTTGACTACATAAAGAATTTAAAACTTTGTGTGAAAAATTGTGCTCAATAAATGATACACTGAGGGAAACATTTGCAACACATGGTTAATATCCTAATATGTAAATTTAAAAAACAAGAGACTGAGAGAAACAAGACATGCAAATGGCCAATAAACATGAAAAATTGTACCATCTCACTAGTAATTAGAAAAGTGTATGCTATATTCAAAAATAGCACTCTTTTTTTTACAAATCACAATTTGTGAATTGCAAAAGAAGGCTACCACCCATGATGTGTTGAAACATTTTTGGTGGACGTGTGGATAATGGAAGTATCACACATAAGAATATGACAAAATTTTAAAAGTCATTTACAATGTTTATTAAAATAAAATGTATATGTTTATTTTCCCGAGAAATTTCCATTTTAATTTCAGAATTAAAGAAAAAAGCACTGATACATAAAAGAATCTATATAATAATACTTCATACAGCATAGCTATCTATAATAATAAAAATAGAAAATATATAAATATTTAAATTCTGGAAAAGAACTTTACATAAGTATGAAGCCGCTATAAAATAACCTGATTCTTCATTCTGAACTCTGATACCAAAGCCTGGAAAAGACAAACACACACACACACACACACACACACACACACACACACACACAACTATAGACCAATATTCCTTATGAACATAGACTCAAAATCCTCAACAAAATATTAGCAAACCAGATTCAACAGCGCATAAAAAATAATTGACCACAACCATGTGCATTTTATCCCAGGGATGTAAGGAAGGTTCAAAATACACAAGTCAATAAACATAATCCACCACAAAAACAGAATTAAAAACAAAAATCAGTTGATTATTTCAATAAATGCAAAAAAGCATTTGATGAAATCCAGCATCCTTTATGATTTAAAAAACCCTCATCAAAGCACTATTAGGGGGAACATTCCTCAAAATAATAAAAACCATATATGACAAACCCACAGCCAATGTCATCCTAAACAATGAAAAGTTGAATGCATTTCCCCTCAGAACCGAAACAAGGCAAGGATGTCCACTTTCACCACTTCTATTCAACATCGTACTGGAAGTCCTAGCCAGAGCAATCAGGAAAGAGAAAGAAATAAATCTATCCAAACTGGAAAAGAAGAAATCAAACTATCTCTGTATGATGACAATATGATCTTATGCCTAGAGAAACCTAAAGTCTCCTCAAAAGACTCCTGGACTTGATAAATGAATTCTGTCATTTCAGGATATAAAATCAACACACAAAAATCAGTAGTACTGATATACACCAATAGCAGCCACGCTGAGAATCAAATCAAGAACTCAATTCCATTTACAGGTGCAGCCAAAAATACATGTAACCAAACAGATGAGAGATCTCTTCAAAGGAAACTACAAATACTGATGAAATAAACTGTAGATGACACAGATTCAACACAATCCCTATCAAACTACCAACATCATTTTTCACAGAACTAGAAAAAAAATTCTAAAATTCCTATGACACCAAAAAAGAACGAGAATAGCCAAAGCAATCCTAAGCAAAAAGAATAAAGCTGGACACATCACATCACTAGACTTCAAATTATACTACAAGTCTGTAGTAACCAAAACAGCAAGGTACTGGTACAAGAACAGACACATGGACCAATGGAACAGAATAGACAATTCAGAAATAAACCTGAATGCCTACAACTAACTGTTTTTTGACAAAACAGACAAAAACATATACCCAAGAAAGGACATTATTCAACAAATAGTACTGAGAAAATTAGATAGGTACATGCAGAGAAATGAAACTTGATCCCTCTCTTTTTCCACATACAAATATTAACTCAAGATAGTTAAAGACTTAAATGTCATACTTGAAACCACAAAAAAGACCTAAAAGGAAACCAAGGAAAAACTCTTCTAGATATCAGTCTGGGCAAATAATTTATGGCTAAAACCCCAAAAGCAAATGCAACAAAAACAGAAATAAATAAGTGGGACTTAATTAAACTAAAAAATTTCTGCACAGCAAAAGAAATAATCAACAAAGCAAATAGGCAATCTAACCAATGAGAGAAGATATTCTCAAGCTATAACTCTGACAAAGGACTAATGCCCAGAATCTACACAGAACTCAAACAAATTAGAAAAAAAGAAAGAAAAAACCCCATTAAAAAGTGGGCAAATGACATAAACAGACATCTCTCAAAAGAAGATATACAAATGGCCAACAAACATATGAAAAAATGCTCAACATCACTAATCATCAGGGATATGCAATTAAAACCACAGTGAGACACCATCTTACACTAGACAGAATGGGACCATTATTAAAAACTCAAAAAAGTAATAGATGCCGGTGCAGATGTGGAGAAAAGTGACCTCTTACACATTGTTGGTGGGAGTATAAATTAGTCCAACCGCTATGGAAATTAGTATAAAGAGTTCTCAAAAAACTAAAAGGAGATCCACCATTTGATCCATCAATCCCACGACTAGGTATCTACCCAAAGGAGCACGGGCCACTATATAAAAAAGACACCTGCACCCACATGTGCATCGCAGCACGATTCAGTTGCAAAGATCTGGTATCCCCCTAAATGCCCATCAACCGATCAGTGGATAATGAAAATGTGGTATATATACACTATGAAATACTATTCAGTCATCAAAAGAATGAAATCATGTCTTTGGCAGCGACTTGGATGGAATCGGAAAACATCATCCTAAATGAACTAACTCAGGAGCGAAAAACCAAATACCACATGTTTTCACTCATAAGTGAGAGCTAAACTAAGGATCTGCAAAGGCATAGAGAATCTTATAATGGACATTGAAGACTCAGAAGGAGGAGGGGGAAAGGGGAGAAGAGATGAAAAATCACCTAGTCAGGTGCAATGTGCACAGGTGAGGGTGGTGAGTACAACTTAAAGTCCAGACTTCTTCGCTACTCTACAATGCTGTCATGTAACCAAAAACTATTTGTACCCACTAAAGTTGTTGAAATAAAGAAAAAAAAATCGTAAAAGCAATATGGTTCTGTGCCTACTGACTTAAGGAATATCCGTGATTCACTAACATGTAAGCTTCATGAGGGCAGGAAGTTATCCGACCTGTTGACCACCATAATCCCAGTGCCTAGATCACTTCTGTCACAGAGATATTTAATGACTACTTTTGAATGAATATATTTTTACATAAAAAAGAATACATATTAGTCTATATATAAGAATGTATAATATTTCAGTTGTGCAAAAATATTAAAACATGAATATAGATACATATATAACACATGTTAAATATTACATATATGTATCCATGGAAATGAGGATACAAGCATTTATTGTTGAATGCTAGCACTGGCTTTCTACTTAAGGGGATGAGAAGCAGAGAGGATTATTAGCTTTCTCTTTATAAAGGTTCTTAGTTTTTTCACTCGTTGTAGCAAGAGTACATTTACACTGTAAGGTATTTTCCCAATCCAATAACAAAAATTCTAAAGGGAAAATGTCTAGAAGGTTTATGAAAGACAATTGTTAAGAGATGGCCTTGAATGAACAATTCAAATTACATTCCTCATGGATTTTTTTTTTCCACTCACTCCCATTGGATCTAATGGCCTCACACAGACTAGTTTAAACAAAGAATGATCTATACTGCAGAACTGATGAACAAATGTCTGGTTGCCGCTATACATTTATCAAGGGAACCCTATTAAGGTAAACAAATGAACAGGAAAATAAAAAATGTAGATCATCCATCCTAGATAAAACACAAAGAGAGCCACCAAGGCTGCACAAATGAATCTTGGTTCTCTCTACTCATCTTTGCTGTTAATTACGTGGCAGAAGATGGAAAATGAGTTTGTTGGTGTCTCACATGCTGGCAGTACTCTGGCCACTGCAGAGAAAGGAAACACGACATACTGAGATTACCTTAGCACAGAGAAAGGGGGTAAGATGGGGAAGACAGGCTTGGCTGGTTATTTGCTGCTCACTGCAGAGATGAAAGACACGTGTTTGGATGAAAGTCAAAGGAAGGGAGAATAAACCAGCAACTCAGACGGTTGGAATCTCTTAAAAAAGAAGGAGTTTGGTGACAGCTGCTCTTGGATAGAATAGCAATTAAATAGAAAAATGTTACTTGTCCCATCAAATATTGAATCCATTTAAGAAAAAGTAAAAAGCAAAGCAATGTCTTCATCTTTGAAAAAAAAAATGCAGATAGACTTTAAGCATTTAGAGACAATATCTTTGGGAGTTCAATTTTCTTGTCTTCTTAATGCCGAAAGGATGGAATTAATCTGTTCTAATTAAAGATCTCCTCAAAAAGATCACTGCCACTTTCCTCAAATAAAAAAAAAGAAACCTGTCATAAAAATACAAATTAGAAGTAAAAGTCGAAGTGCATCATTTCCTGATAATGCTTTTTATTTTATCAATAAATTAATATTGTTAATGCCAATCATTTTTTCCAAGAAGATGACACGAGGATTTATGCTACTCTTTGAAACATCCTGCTTTCATCTTAGGAGGAACTCAGTTTAAGCTTTGAAATATGTATGCTTGATCGTGGGCTTCTAGCCAAGGTGCACCTAATTAATCAGAAGATCAAATGTGTGCACTGTGGGAGGCACAACCACAAAACTACAGGTGGTAGCCAACGGCTCCATTTAATAAAGGTTGCACAAACAGAGTGCTGTGCTGGGGCTCCTGTCACCTGTATGCGGTTCTGCTGCCATTTTGTCATTGACATAAGAACAGTTACTGTGCCATAAAGCTTTTCGTTCCACTGGAGTTTAACTCTTATCATCCTTCGAGCAATTCCATAACGTTGAAATTGAAGAAATAAAATCTGTTTGTTTAGTTTGTTGTTGCTGTTGTTGGTGTTAGTGTTGAATTTATGACTGGCTTCTCCTGAGAACATATAAAAACTTATGATTCTGTTAAATAGACAAGCAGGCTGTTAAATAGTGTTGGCAGCTAAGGGCACAGGTTTTAGAGGAAGATGGAACTGGAGTTGGGTAATAATAAATTAGCTCCACTAATGAGAAGCTGTGTGGTGTTAGAGAAGTTAGTCACTCTAAACTGTTTACTGCTCATCTACAAAATGGGAAGAGTAAGATTCACCTTGTAGGTCACAGTCAGGATTAAATAGGATAGCGATTAATTGTCAATAGAATGCATTTGAGAAATGGTCATTAAAAACTCAGAAGTCAGGGACTGGGGAAGGAAAGAAACAGATCATGAATTTCCTCTGGACAAAGGTTTAAGAAAATTCAAGCACGCTAAACACATTTTTACCACAGGTTAATTTCCCCAAATCATTAACCTCTAACAGTCCTAAAGGGTCTGTTTTTCCATCCTAAATCCATGGAAAGGTATGGCAGGCCTGGAAAAATAAGGCAGGTGTTTTTAAGTGGTTATTCATTCAGGTGTTTTCTTTGGTGTGCAGATATTTGGTATCTATTTCATTCAATTAGGAAAAGGTATAAGGATAGAACAAACACAATTTAGAGACTGATTGTTGACCCCGACTGAAAACTAGTAACAATCTAATTGACATAAAAAAGACAACAAAGTCTTATACTCAGGTCACCAGACTAAGAAAAAGGTATAGAAAGTAAATTTGCCCTTATTCTCCTCTCAAAGGACACAGTATTATTTGCTTTTTTGCTGTATTATCAAGTGCAGAAAAGATATATGTGGGTTCAAATTCTGGCTCTCAGTGACTTTGGCCAAGCCATTTAACCTCTCTGTGCCTCAGTTTCCACACTATAGAAGTGATGCTATAGTAATTGCCACCTCGCTGCAGTGGGCCATGAAATCTGCATTTTAGTGATCTCTTAGATGATTCTTAGGCACAATGAAGTTTAAAATCCACTGCTCTAAAGTCACGCTTTAAAAAAAAAGAAAGCAATAAAACAGCAAATAAAATATTTCTAATACTCGAAGTAAGTGAGTTAATGTGTCTTCACTGAATTATTATCCTGGGCACACTTAGTAGCTAGATCTTTTATCATACATGGAAGAGCTCTGTATATACAATCTGTTTCCTTTGTGTGTGTGTGTGTGTGTGTGTGTGTGTGTGTGTGTGTGTGTGTGTGTATGTGTGTTTGTCCTCAGCAAGACAAAAGAAGAATATGAGGAGGAGAGAAAGAAAACACCCACATGATTCAAAGTGGATTTTTCCATTAAGTGTCTGTTGGCTGTAACTGCATGATAACACTTGTGAATATGATACTAATGATGCAGTTGCCTAATGGGTTCGACACAAATAATGCAGAAAATTACAAATAACGCAGACTCAATTACCACTGAATGCAGGCAAAAGGCAATCGAAGCTACAACACACTTCATTCTATGTTATCTCCATTCCTCCTACTCAGTTGAGATAGGCATAGGGCTAGAGAAATTCCCTTTTCCAATTACTTGCCATGTCCTCTCAAAGGCATTTCTCTCCCCCAGGTTCTCTGACTCACCCCTATATTGGGCCAGTAGTTATGTGTATGTTTATATAGCCCAGCCCCTAACTTACAAGAAATAAAGACAATCGTGACTTTGGGGAAGAAATTAACCTGTCTTGCAGGCTTACTAGAGGTAAGATTCAATGATAGGTCTGGTTTTTGTTTTGTTTTGTTTTGTTTTGTTTTTGAGTTAGAGTCTCACTCTGTTGCTCAGTGTGGAATGCAGTGGCACAATCACAGCTCACAGCAGCCTCCAATTTCTGATCCTTCTGCATCGGCCTCCAGAATAGCTGCGACTAGAGGCATGCACCATCAAATCCAGCTAATTTAATTTTTTTCTTTTTTTTTCTTTTTTTTTTTTTACTGTAGCAACAAGGTCTCACTATGTTCCCCAGGCCGATCTCAAACTCGTGGTCTCAAACAGTCCTCCCGCTTCTGCCTCCCAAAGTACTGGGATTACAGGCACACGCCACCAAGCCCGGTCAGTGAGAGGTATATTTATACACATTATTTCAGTTTGTTTCTATAATTACCCTATAAAGTAAATATTATTACTGTCTCCATTTAAGAATAAGAAAGCTCAAGAATTGAAGCAATTTGAACAAGTTTTTTGGGCTAGTAACTTGAGATTCAAACACCATGAGATTCAAACCAGATTTGTCTGATTTTGAAAACTCATGCATTTTTGACTACTAGAAATAAAGCCAGGCCTATTGAAGTAGCAAAGTTTACCCGTTCCAAGCAACAAAACCCAGACTTGACCAACATAAGTACATAAGGAATTTACTGAAAGGCTTATTGGGGAGTTCATAGGATTGTAAAGAGGGCTGAAGAACCACACTGGAGTTTCCCAGACAGGAGCAGAGCCTCACCATACACAACCTGTCCAGTGAGGAAACTGTCACCACTGGAGCTGGCAGGGTCATTTGAGTTTGGGGCTTACATCACTGCCGGGATACCCTGGAAACTCAGACCTGCTGCTGCCACCATCACCACCATAATGCATTTTGTATGCATTATCTCATTTATTCCTCACAAAGCCTCTGTAGAGGTGTGCTGTCATTATCATCAATTTTCAGACAAGGAGCTGAAAGTTCAGACAAGTTAAGTGATTTGCCCAGGATGGCAAAGCCTATAGGCAGTGGACCACTTAATTCCCATTTGTTAATGCTTCAGTTAAAGGGCCACCATGGTTTTAGAACCACAAAAATCTGAGTTCAAATCCTGGCTCTTCAAATCCTCATTCTGAAAAAGAAAAGAAAAGACTGAAATTACTCATCTAATTACTAATTGGTGGAGACTAGGTCACGTGGGCATACCCTGGGTCTGAAGGAAGCTGAGAGAGTTAGTATCTGAGATTTACAGCTTTCTTTTTTTGGTGAGAAACTGACTCTGCATCTCAGCTACACTATGAACATCACAAACACAGACAGTGGGTTCAGATGTGGACAACCGAAAAAAAAAGGTAAATGTCTATCACAATCTACCTTTTTTGTTTGCCCAATACCAATAAATGCCCTTTTCCTATATGTATACACTATACTTTCTAAACTTTTCTACTCCAACACCATAACTCACGACTGTATAACTAAAAAATATATTCACCAACTATCCACAACAACATTACTGTATCCAATGCCAAGTCTACAACCTCTAGGTGATAGATGCTCCCCACCTAGGTTTATTTGATCCAATGTTATTATTCTACAACCTGTGGGTTTAATTGTAAAGTTAACCCACTATCAACACTCTTTATATAAGACTGGGGAGAGGGCAAAGTGGGAATGATAGGAAAATGTGTTAAGGTGAGTAATATATATGGCATAAGTCAGTGTAGACTAGGTTATACTACAGTAACAAACATCTAACTGCTAATTGGTGGAGACTAGGTCATGTGGGCATGCCCTGGGTCTGAAGTTAGACTGAGAGAGTTAGTATCTGACAGTTGCAGCTTTCTTTTTTTGGTGAGAGACTGACTCTGCCTCTCAACCACACTATGAACATTGCAAACACAGACAGTAGCTTCCAACAACAAAGATTTAATTCTCACTTGCACTTCATGTTTACTGTGGGTTAGCTGCAACTATCTCCACATAGTTTAGACTTTGAAACCCATAGTGATAGAGCTACCTCTATCTAGGATATGGCTGACTTCATGGTATAAGGAAAAGATGAGCACAGAGAACCACTCACTGACTTAAATTTCTGCTACTGTTAATTCAAAACACTTTTGCATGCTTTTCATTGACCAAATATATTAAGATAATTAAGTCTAAAGTTAGTAGGGTAGAAGAATATACTTTCCCTAGGGAGAACTAACAAGTATTTTAGAGTAGAGTGCTATCTACCATACCTATAGTTTTAAATTCTGGTCACAGCAAGGAAGATGAGATGAACATCTCCATATGTGGTTACAAGGCCAGTCTATACGTATTACTTCTTTTTCCCACTCACCACTCCATCATTGCTTTGCCCTCAAGTCTTGAACCAGCACTTTGAATGAATGGCTGGGACTCTTTAAATGGTAGGTTTATCACGACAATAATGAAAGGCACCACAGGGGACATTCTGGATTCCTTCCTGTCTTAGTTCATTTTGTGTTGCTATAACAGAATACCTGAGCCTGAGTAATTTATTTTTTAGAAATAGAAATGTATTGCTCATGGTTCTGGAGTCTTTGAAGTCCAAAATCAAGGTGCCAGAAGGTTTTGTGTCTATTGAGGGTTGTTTTCTAATTCCAAGATGGTGCCTTGAATGTTGTGTCCTCTGATGGGGAAGAATATTGTGTGTTCTCACATGGCAGAATGCTGAAGTTCCAAAAAAGGCAAACTCCCTTCATCAGGCCTTCTATAATAACATTAATCCCTTTATGGGTGGCGCCATTCAGCCTAAACACCTCCCAAAGTGTCCCACCTTCTACACTGTTGCATGGAGACTGAGTCTGAATTTGAAGGGGCGCATTTAGGCCATAGCAACTCTGTTCTTCCCTTATCTCCGTTTGGTAGCAGCTACCAACCTTGACAATCAGAATTAGTTACTACAGCCAGTGCTCAACACCTCTTCCATTTATTCTCCAATACCAAAGGAGCTCAAAATGTCTTAGCCTCCAAATTATTGGAACCACAGTAGTAGCAACAAATGGAAAAATGTCCTGCTTGGATAGAAAATCTCTAAACCTACAAAATCCAGAGTCATAGGCAATTAGAAAAATTTTTATTAGTTGGTCAATAGGCATAATAAAGAGACAGGTTTCTCCCTTTCTTACTCCTAATATATAGATCTGGGTATTCCGGCTTCTAAAGAAATGACTGCATGTTATGGTCCTGATTTAGTAAACCAAACACATCTGTAAAACAGTAACTCAAATACCTCAAACATGTACTATGTTCTCGCCTAGATGTTGCCACAACCTCTAGTCTCCAGTAGGCTATTTAATGGTTCTTGACAAATGGAGAACATAGTATTTCATCCTACCTATTACACTGTGAATAATTACTTACTGAAAAGAATATGACTTTTTTCTTTTACTATGATAGAGTGCCTGGGAAAAAGTAATTTTTATTGTGATAATTCTATATCAAGTATTAAGAAGTAAATCAATTGATGTTGGAAGAGCATTCTAGAATAAGAAAACATATAAATCCATGATATATATCTATTCCAAAGAGACACATCACATCTTCTTTTTGAGGTTCTTTGTATGAGCATTCTTATGGGAGATATGTAGATACAAACAGAGAGAGAGAGAGAGAGAGAAATAGAGAGAGAGCACGAATCAATTTCCAGAAGTTTATCACATACTTCTTCATCAAACCCCTTTGGTGCCAACTTCTGATCTCAGTCTTTCCAAATCTCTGACCAATCTTTGACCATTGAGCCAAGTCATATACTACTACTTATGTATGCACACTTATCTCAGGCCATCTTCCCTTTCAGGTAAATTAGATAACAGTGAAGATCATTCAAACTCTGTTCCCTAAGGAATTTCCCTTCTTCATTGTCTTTCAAAGCCACACTGCATGATAATACCATAGTAGTGCATACAAGTAGTACCAGCATATTATGCAAAGCCATCTGTAAAATAGGCTCAAATATCTTCTTTCTCAACCAATGATCATATGGAGTTCACAATGACACTATAAATATAGATTAAGAAAAAAGGAGGCTAAGGGATATCATAAACACATTGGAAGTGTAATCCACATGATCATACATCATAGATTTCCTTCACTACCTGCTCAGATCAGCCTCAGATATTCTACTTCAACTAATGAAAGACTATTGCCAGATATCCTAAGATGTGTGGTTTATGATTCAGATAATATACAGTTCATACTGGGCAGCTTGGGTGGCCTGGTTACCTCATGACTTAGGTCGGATTTTAGCCTCTACCAAGGTCTATTAACAAGGCAAGATCTGTTTTTCAAAGAGAGGATAATTGCTTACTGGGAAGAGCCTGGCTTCGCTCCAAAACCCCAGGTATTTCCACTCAGATTTAGCCTATCTGCCACAGGTTCCAATGAACATCTCAATTTGTTTCAGACACTTTGACCACTACTTGTCACATCCACTACCTAGTGAAAGTTGAAAGCATTACTTTTACAGTAGCTTAGACCAGTTGGGGAAGCTTCTTTTGCTCTAAACACCAACACACAACTAGGGGTCAGCAAGAAAAGATAAATGTAGAAAGCAACTCTGCCTTTCCTTCATTCCCTGCTGCTGTAGTTTTTTTTCTTGATGTCACCGTTCTCCTTAGTCAAGACCACCATGGGGTAGACATCCAATACTGGCTCACTTGTGGGACACATACATACTGCATTCTTCATCAAGTCGTGCAGGGTTGCCTCACTACACAGATTTTTAGTGTGGGATACCAGTGCCCAGTTCAACCTCTTCTATTTGACCTCAGCATCCTCCATTTGTGGTACTTTCCACCCTCACTTAATGCTGAGCTCCCTTCCAAATGGTTCAAGTGGTTCCAATCAGATATCTTCCACACTACTGATTTAATACACGAGAAGCAACATTGCACCACCAGATCTGGAGAATGTGGACTTCCTCAACGTGCTTATCAGAATTCTGCTGAGACCCTTTATGGAGATAGCCTCAAACTTCACAGATGCTTCTCTTGGAAGACTGCCTTCACCAGGCTTTGGGCAAAAATAAGTACCCCATCCTGCTCCCACAGTACAAATACTGCTTTGAGGCTAACCCTGAGGGCTCCTTCTCCCCTCCCCAGTCTTTTAATATGAGCTGAGAAAGGTGTGATTGGATGGTGGATGTTGGTACTTCCCTGTTCCTTCTTAAGCTCTGAAGATGTAAGTCTGGCCCCAAATGTGATAGTTTTTTAAAAATATGAAATACTTAATACCTGTTATTTTCATTTATGGGCCCTAATGCAAATTACTAGGAAAGAGAAAATACCTTTCTACAGAGAAAGAAGGAAGAAGCATAACAGTTGATTTTTGTTTTGTTTTATTTTGTTTTGCAAAATAGTGAATAATTCCAACAGAATACCTAGGAGAAAGTTTAAAATGTAGTCATAATACATTGGTTATTAAAATCCTTTACAACTATTAATAACCAATGTTTCATTGGGCCTAGGCATATTCTAAGCTCTTCAGATACATCATTTCCCTCTACCCAGTTAAAAACTATTAATTTTACTAACCCCATTTTACAGATGAGGAAACTGAAACTTATAGGAATTAAAGCAATTTGCCAAAGTCAGACAACTCTTCCTGACACCAAATCGCCAAGATAACCTTTAGACCATTCCATTATATCATCTTTCAATTGTCTTTTTCTAGTATTTATTTTACTTGATGTCTACCAGCTTAGATATTTTTGAACTCTAAACCACAATAGATGAACTAAGGGGTAGGGTTCCCTAGCAATGCCTAATGTTTTGCATATTACATTGTTCCATAGTGCAGATAACTTTTTCCTCCCTGTTCTCAAACAAAAAGCACACATAGCTACAAAATGTATGTAATAAGAAAGAATTACAAAATTTTGATGCATGAGCATATGATAGACATCGTCTTCCTCTTTATTTTCACATATTAGTAAATCTCACCACACTGACTCAATTGCCCCTCTCTACTAAGTGGAGAGAAAGGAGAGATGAGAAATAAAGAGCCTCTATATCCAGAATTTCCATTGTCTCCTTAACCAATAGCCTGAGACTGAACGCTGAATAAACTTGACTTGATTTCCCTGGGGTCGACGTCTTCCCCCACAGCCTTGCTGGGTGAGAGAAGATGGCAGCAGAAAGCTCAACTACATGACACTTGGCAAACATTCCGAGACTCTTTGATTGCCCAGGGGCATACGGCATCGCCTTGAATAAATGCAGATTGAACTAAGGACTGTACTTTCTCAGCTCTTTGCCAACATTCACTGTCTTTTGTAAAAGACTGGAAATATAGGAACCTGCAGTCCCAATCACCATTAAATCTTCCACAGAGAGCACCTTTAGCTGAAAAGATTGCTGCGGATTTTATTTCTTAATAACCTTGCAGCCAGTTGTGAAGAAGGGGAGAGGAAAAGCAGAATTGAAAATCGATGAAAGGATTCTGATTTAGGGAAATGAAGGCGAAGAGGAGGAGAAATTTGCTAGATAATGGCTTGATTAATACACTTTAGCCTTTGTTTTCTCCAGTGAAGTTTCTGTGTTCTCCGTTGTTTGTCTTTGGGCATAATTTTAATTAAATGGAGCACAGTTTTTAACTATTATAAGGGTTGCAGTGAGCATAATTCTGCCCCTAAAGTTCATGCAGTTCAGGCAGCTGGGAACTACTTTTGAAATCATCAAAAATGTGTAGAATAAAATACTTAAAACCATCTATTTTGTTGATTCAAGCTTATTCAACCTTTTGCTAGTGGGAGCTTTTACTGTACACTTGAGTTGCTCGCTTGATAGTATTTGCCTCTAGTGAAATCCTGTTTGGGAACTCACATTCTTTTATACGCTGAGATCCAAACTGTTTTGAACAGGGCTGGCTTCATTAAAATGATTTCCTACTGTCACACAGTGACCTAAATGACAATTGACTTTTGCCTTCCATTAGCAAAATGCATTCAGATTTCATTTTCATGTACGAATGCAATTCAAGCTTCACATCATGTTATTTTAAACAATACTGCAATGTAGATTCATGAATAGAGTTAGAAAATCTATTTCCAATTTTGGTATCTTTTAAAGAATAAACTATAAGGAGGCCTAGACCCCCAGACACTCTATTTCTTTGAAAAGGCATTGCAGCATTTAAAAGTGATTAGCCTTACACACTCTTAGAGCAGCATAAGCTCTAGTGGAATGTGTTATATAATCAGAAACAAAAGATTTCTTCCTCTCTCCTACTGTCAGGCGCTATACAACACCAAGAAGCAAAAGAGTTGAGCTGGCATAAAAATGTCTTTCAACACTGATTAAATAGCCGTAAATTCTTAAAATTATTTCCCTGAGTTGTTACACGTTTTGGCTTATCCTATCTCCTGCACTTATTAATAACAACAAACCACTCATATTAGCCAGATGGATGATTCTGAGATTGGTCTGAAGTTCTACCCCAATTATAGAAATAGATTATGAATTTGGGAAATAAATAAGAAAAAGAAATCCTTGTTTCTCTTAGGTTCATTTTTTCCCCCTATTTTTTAGTTGGAATTTTATGCTTTTGCAGTTTTAGGACAGAATGTGCTACTGCTGCTGAACTCTTGATGAATACAAAAAGCCCACAATGGGCGTTTATTTGATCTAACACACGATTAATGTGGTGAATTTCATGTAGTCCCAACCTTTTAAATCTCTCTGAAGAATTACATTTCTGTCCACAGGCATGTCACTGTTAAAAAATGAGCCACCTAATAAAAGAACACACAGTATATTAATATGTAATTTCTTTCCCAGTATGAATGCTAATTACTGACGGTGCAGACCTTATGCTTGGTCTTTGATATGGATAGACTTTCTAGCTATCTTGTTTGGTGTCATCACTCTTACTACTTATTCACCCACATTTTCATTTTAAAGACTCCTGAAGATAGGGTGGGTACTATTTGGTGTTTTTCTAGATCAAAGACAGTTTTGCTTGAAAACTTGTAAAGGAGGGAGAAGAGAGTGTATTCTAACTAACTTACTTCCAGAAATTAATTTGATTTTCATGAAAAAAGAAATGTTATTCTGTTATTTAACTCCCCTCTTGAAAGTACTGTCTTGGTCGCTTTCTGTCAGTCTCATTAACCTGTAAAGATAATGCAGTTGCCTAAAATTTTTTTCTTGTTAGCTTCCAAATGAGCATTAGTTAACGTGGCGTTTCTACAAATTATAAGAGCTCCAAATGTTCATTTCAAATGCTGTTTATTGTTCTGGGGTTTTTTGTTTGTTTGTTTTGCTTTTTAAATACCAGGGCCTGATAATTCTCACATACAGTCTTCATTGATTGACTCACCCACAATAGCTTTCTTCCTTCCTTAAGCCCTTAGATTTATTCCACAATCAGTATCTCACAAACTCTTATACCTCAATAGAAAGAGCTTTCAGTAACATATTAAGCCCCCAAATCAAATTATTAGCCACTTATTAGTCCTTCAAACTATTTGATATCAAAAATATATTGAAAGTTCTTTAAAGAGACTTACTTTTTTTAGAATTATGTTAAATTCATCTTTACTTCCCAAGTACCTAACATAGTGTCTGAGATGTGTAGAAAGCTCTAGTTATCTTGGCCTTTATCTTATCTAGCACTGAACTTTGAACTATTCAGAAATTCTTGTGATCAACTACATGACCATCAGTTTAATGAATACTCAACCCAGTTGTCCATTGGAAGTGGCTTAAAAAATCTAACTTTGTACTGCCTTGATTAACATATGCCTTTGAGGACTGGGAGTGCAGCTGACCTCATCTATTCCTAAGATGGAGAAAAGTGGCAACGTTAACACCTCGTCCTTTCATAACTAAAATTTCAAGTTAATGGGATCAGAGTTCAGCAAATTATATCGGACTTTTTTATTATGGGTTAGAAAAAGAAGAAAACCCATTACAAGGATGCCCACAATTTAAAGCAGTACCAACGAAGAATAAAAGTCACAACATGATGCCTGAAGCTGAAAAGACATCTGCAGTGCCGAGTGTAAGGACGTTCAATGACAATACTTGGCGAATGACAATACATTGCAAGGGAGAGAAAAGCAAAACCTGTAAACTAAAGAAATCTGCCTGTGAGCAACTTCCCCTTCAAAATAGATGGGTACAAAACTAAGCCCCTGAAAATTGACATAGCAAGAAATATCAAAAGCCATTTATTAGTTGAAGATACTTTATGAGATTTGTTTAGCTCCTGGCAAGGTCCTCAGGCTGTATCCCAAAGATACAGGACAGTGTCATATAGTGGACATTCAAGTAAAGTTTTGTTGTTGAATGAATATGCTGTTCTTAGATAACTAAACTTAAGCACTGTTGTCTGTTAGCTTAGGTTAGGTACAAATTGCAGCCCTTAACAATATAAAGTCTACTAGCCTTACTTTGATCATAAACTGTTAGGAAAGAACTCAAAAATGGAGATATAACCATCAGCAGTTGGTAGGCTGGTTTCAGGGCTGGTTATTTATGTGTGTGTTTGTTTTTTCAATATTCTCAAAGCAGTATTTCAACTTCCAAGGGAACTCTTAGGCTCTAAGCTTTCCTGCTTTCTGTGTTTGTGTTCTTGTGGATCCTGGGGGGTTTCATTGTGAGGATTTCCCTGCACCCCTCTGAACCCATGCAGCATAATTGAGATCCCTCCTAGACTTATTTCCACTGAATCCTATAATAGCCACTTCTCCCCTCCCATTCTTGGAAGTTATCCAAGTGACTTTTTTCCCTTGAAACTCAATGTTAGCCGGGCTCGGTTGTAATCCCGCACCTTTGGGAGGCTGAGGTGAGTGGATTGCCTGAGCCCGCGGGTTCGAGACCTCATCTCTACAATAAATCAAAAAATCAGCCGGGCGTGGTAGCGCATGCCTGTAATTCTGGCTACTCGGAAAGCTGAGGAGGAAGGATCGCCGGAGCCCAGCAGGTCGAGGCTGGGGTGGCCGGGAGCGGCCACTGTATTCCAGTCTGGGCGACAGAGTGAGACTCCAACTCAAAAAAAAAAAAAAAAAAGAAAGAAAGAGAGAAACTCGATGTTTATAACCAATATACATAGAAAAGACATAATTTTTTAATTTAGATATGCTGGGGGGAAAAGGCGTTTACATAAAGCATTAATGTTCTGTCTTCCTTTATGCAACTTGAATATCATTTGAGAAACAACGTAGGCTGAAAATATTTGATGCCTAAACTTCAATAGTTCACCAAGCAGCAAACAGCTACTGCTGTGTTGATTCATTTTACAATATTGTCACATGTACATAAAATAACGAAATTCTCACCCTGCCCTAACGGACATTACCCTTGCTTATCTCCCAATTGGTCTGACTTCCCGATTCCTCTTGTTTTATACTCACACAACAAAGGAGTGTTTTATAAGCAATATCTATTGATTTCTAACTCTGATGCATGAAATCAAGAGAAAGTGAGAGAAAAGGGGACAATTTTGAAAAGGAAATGAAGAGAAAAATGCATCTCAGCCAGAAATGGGCATTTTGTAATGGCTGACTCCATTTTATCATTTTGCCGTTTTATCTTTTCTCTTCGATAACAGGCTTTACACGTTTTCTCACAGTTTTTACAAGGCATGCATGGTTACCACCATATCCATAAAGAAAATATTCTATCTGTAAAGGTGGTCAAGTTGTTTCCACAGACCCACAGGTTTGTCTGTGTTTATTGTTTCAGCAGTAAAAGAGATAATGTAGAACGTCAATGATCCATTGGTCTCCTAACGTTTCTCTCTGTTCTTAGTATGTACCTGAAATATTTGCCTTTACTACTGTCTGGTTGGATAGTCAAATATGTGCCTTCTATACTAACTTTTTCATTTGATTATCTTAATTGTTGATGAATTGCTTAATGTCTCATAGGTGTGCCCTAAGAGTGCTTCTAGTACATTTTTAAGATTTGTTTTCCCTTGCCAAATCTAAATCTACATTGCTTGACCTGCTTTGAGGTGAAATTCTAGTAATTTTTTAAATTATACTTATATTTATTCTCATATATACACACATAACATATGTGTATATATAAATATTCCACATATATGTGTGTATATATGTAATCATATATGTATATATCAGACATATATTCATACATATGCAGTATATATGATTCTACCCATTTGACGTGTTCTGTCTCTTAAACTTTGCCCGTTTTATGGGTCTTTCCATCTTACATTATTTCAAATAATTAAAGTCACAGGTCTTTTTGAAGGTCATAGTACACTCAAATCTTAGTTATTTAGCAGTAAGTTTAGCTTATATATTAAGTTGTGGTGATGATAAACACGGGAAAAGATCCATACTCTCAGTTGAAAGTTTCACATTTGAAAGCATCATAAGATCACCTCATTCCTCCAACAAAGAAAATAGGCATAAATTGCCAAAGAGTGACAGTCATTGGCAGTTCACTTGCATCCTGGGAGGCAATCCCAATGACAGAATTATGTGTTGCCCTTTCTGGGCTGAATGCCCTAGACATGGCTGAACTCTAAGTGCAAAATGACCTATTGCAGCAACAGTTAGGAGCCAACCTTCTATCCAAAGACCATGGCCAACCATCCTGGAGCAAGCAGGAGCCTTCTGTCTCAGGCTGTGACTGGTGACTGAATGTCCACATCACAAGCAGCGACAACTCTCTGGTGATCATATGAACATATTTTACAGAGTGAGGGACACTCAGATTCCTAGATTCTCTTTGGCTTTTATGTGTTCTCTTTGAATGGTTTTCAATGATTCAGTTCAGACCCCTGAATCATCCTGATTCCCTGAAAATAAAAACATCCTGACAGTTTTTATGCTGTCTAATCTTTATTTTTAAAAATTGGTGGGAAGATACTTTTATAGTTCATAAGTTTGATGACTGGGTTTTCATGCTTATGTATATGTTACTGGGAAGTTCTCCTTTTAGTGTTGTTTACGTCACTGTTCTGAGCCCCAAGTGTCCATCCAGTTGATGACAATTCAACATTTCAGGAAAGGGATCAATCTGGGTTTGTTTGCTTGGTTGGCTTGCGTGACACTAGTTATCATGACCTCTCAGCACTTTATACACCAGTAGCACATTTCTAAACTATAGGACACCTATGAAAGTAAACTTATTGAAATACAAAGATAATATTGCAGACTTCATAACAGGACAGAGCTTTGTGCTTCTTTTCAGCAAGTGTTTTGTTTCCATTACATAGATTTGAGAATGATGTCAAATTTTTTGCTTTTCTTTGTTTGCTAGAAAACTCAGAGACAAATTTGCAATCCACCTAAAGTGAATAATTCATATTTGAGATCATTTCTTGTAGATACTAATTTGTTCCGGGACTTTACCTAATTTTTCTGCCTTCATATATGTGTGTGTGCGTGTATATATATATATATATACACGCACACACACATATATATTAGCAGGTCTTTTTTTTGGTTAAGGAGCAAGTCATACACATAATTAAAAGCATATACACATGTGCATGCACAATAAGAAAAGTTTCTGGGAATATAACAAAACTCTTCTTTTAATGTTCATTTATGATATGATAACACTGAGGTACAGACATGCATACACCAAGACAAGAATGTGTGCCCAAGTCTGCTGGCAGTGTATTATGTGTGAGAACACCAGAGGATGATAACAACCTCTCAACAGCACCTAGAGCTGACCTACAAGGATATAGATCACTGCCTGCTGCTAGTTTATCTCTGTCCACTTGGTCACTACAACCCTGATGGCTTCAGATGTCCCCAGACAATCAGTAGTCCAAATAAAAAGAAAGATTGAAAGAAAGAAATGGGGAAGGAGCACCAAGACTAATAAATACAAGCAACAATTGCCCAAAAATTGACTATCTATTGACAAAGATGATGATGAGTGAATTTTTCACTTTCTGATGCTCTGCATTAGAATCCCCTATGGTATATGTTTGGTGTGCTTTCTCTTTTAAAAAGGCTAAGAGCGTGTTTTGTTTTTGTGACTTTAAGTCTTTTTTTTTCCTTCCTGTTGCCATAATACTGCAATGCTTTTTGAATACACTTTCTTCCTCCTCCCTCAAGTGACAGTGACTAATTCATCTGGCCCTCAAACCATTATTACAACAAATCACCCAGCATCGCCAGTTCGGGAAGTTTAATCCAGCCACCTTCCTAGGGGGTTAATACAGCTGGAAATGGGTCCACTAAATTGAGGTGATTGTCCCTGGAAAACACTGAAGGACTGAACAGAGTCACTAACATTAGTATCACTTCTCTGACAGCAGTAATTTTTACTTTGATTCTGCATGTCAGCTAGTGTGCCCAGCAACCATATGACAATGGAATAATGAGATGGCAATTGCTCCTCTGCCCAACCCGTGGCCCAAACCCTGTCCCTAGGAATCCTGCCAACTACCTTCACTTGGCAGCCATCTGCTTCGTGCCAGGAAGGAGCGAGAAGTATTTGCATTTTCACTACACCACACATTGCTTTGCCTTTGCCGCACAAGTTGGAAAGACTTACTGAAAGCAATGCAATCTACTACAGGTGGAAACTTCAGATGGTGGAACATGCATTCTTCCTCACACGCATTCTTCATGGTAAGAGGATGAATGTTTTTAAATGTTTCTCGACCCTAGTGTTTTGAATATGAGTTCTGCAAGACGGAGGAGAAATGATAGGGAATTGTGTTGATAAGTTCATAATTTAAAGCATTTTGCAGATAAGTGCACATTCTCTCATTTTAATTGATGCCAAAATTGTGACACCAACACTTGTTTAAATACCAAAAACAACGTTTCTGTTTTCTCACTCAAAATTGCATCCCATTTCTTTGTCGTTAAAGAATCACGTTGCAACTTCCTGGAGAAAGTAATCAATCGAGAACTTCAGCAAGGAAACAGAGGATGAGCGAACCTTGTTCCTAAGAGGCAAACAGAAATTAGGAGAAAGTGAGGCTGGCCCTGAAATACTCAAAAGAACATCAGTTCCTGACTTGGCAATATAGTGCTTACTTAACCTGAGTTTTCGAAGTCCTTGGCCTTTGTGGCCGAACTTGTAAACTGGCTCACTCAGCAAATTTTCCTCTGACTGTCTCTTCATTAGATGTGAGTAAAAGCTAAGTACTCACTTCTCCAGCCTCACTAGCAGATAGGAGTAGTCATTGGATACAGTTTGGGCCAACAAAAATAAGAAAAAAAAAATTTTTTAAAGGTAAAAACCACCTTGAGAGAAAATTGGCTAGGGACAGAGGTTGGGGGAGGTCAACCGGGAGGACAAGTGAGGAAAATTATCCAATTCCTGATAAAAAAAAGTAATGCCTCTTGGCCTGGCCCATATTTCCCATTTTCCCTTCTTCAAATGGAACTTCCACATATCATGCAGTGGTAGCCATCTTGCAGCCGCGAAGCAACAACATGGAGATTAAAGCTAGCACATTCAGCATGTCAGAGTGGAAAGACAGAAAAAGAAAGCCTGAGTTTCTCATGACTTCATTAAGCTGCTGAACCAATACTAGAATTGTTTAATTCTAGACTTTTTTGCTGTGTTATAAAGATGCAATTTTATTTGCTTAAGACACCCTTAGTTAGCAGTGTTGTTAGCTGTAGCCTAACGTAGTCCTAATGGATCCTGTAAGCATGGCCAAAGGTTTACACATCTGCAAACACCACACTCACTGTGGTGAAATACTGTGAGGTCAATGCCTATGAAATTTCAGAAACTGGAACTTGAGAAATAAATAAATTCTGTTTGCCCTGTTCTTATCAGACCAAAGACCAAGAGTTAGGAGGAAAGGGAAGAATGTGAACAGCTAATTCTTTTCATCACTACCCTCAAATGACGTCTCACTGGTTCTGGAGAACTAGGGTAGAAAGCCAAAAATTCTTAAAGAATAGCCCTCTGAGACTGATAAGTTCTCTACATCCAGATATCTATGAGGTCAGAATATCTTTCTCAAACTCGAGAGCCTGATAGAGATGTATCTGAGGTTCCATCTAACATCTCCAATACTTACCCTTTCTCGAAGGGACTCTACATGTGAGCTATCATGTTATACAGTAGAAATAAGCTATTTTCTAGGGCTATGCAAAACACTGAAATTTTGTATTTGGTCAAAGGGAAGTGGTGCATATGAGAAAGAAAATCTGGCACTTAGCAGAAAGATTCGTTGCTGACATTTTCATTTGGTTGTTATGGTGAGAAAATTCACAGCCAGTGGCTGTCAAATTCCAACATACAAGAGTTAACATGCTCCAGTAGTTGACAGATGCACTTATTTTTACCTTCATAAAAGAGAACAAAACAGGATAAGAGGAGAGTGCAGAAATGACCAAATCTAATTCTTCCTGACCCTTATGGTTAAAAAACTGGGGGCAAATGCACATGTTAACCCTTAATAAGACACAGACTTCAAATAATAAAGAAAAGCCGGGAAAGACTGTAAGAAGCCCCAGAACTTTACATTCACCCTTTTTTTCACTCCACTTCAACTTCTGCCTTCCACCTTTGCCAAGTCTTATCAGATGAGTACTATAAGCAATGTAATTTATGTAAATAGAATCCATTATGCAAATGCTTCCAACTTGCTTGCTACTTAGAAATTTTGTTCTTTTATGTTTAAGAAACATAGCCTTTATCCCCTGGAATAGACAGATTGGTTATGTTTATGTTCTTAAAGCCTTCTGCTACTGTTCTGGGCTTTGAGGAAAAGTCATTTTTTAGTTTAAAAAATGTTTTGCCTCGCCTCTCATCCCCTTCTGTAAAAATAGCCTCTTTGTTTAATTTGGAGGTTTGCACACTGGCTTAATGACTGCAGTAGTTTAACAGAACCTTAGTGAGAAGGGTAGGACACAGAGATAAATGTGCAGATTATACCCTGTGCCCCACAGGGAATTTGTTGTTTCGTTGAGTTAATATGAACTGAATCATTCAATTAATTCAGAGATCTCTGCTCAGAGAGCTTTATTCCCTGTTCTGTTTCAGTCATATTTTCAAACGTGAACTCAGTGAAATTCTTGTTTAGAGCTATAAATAAGGAAGTAAAAAAGTATACACTCTTTGTGTTCATGCTCTCTCTACATCTTAAAATTGTAAGCCAAATTATAATAAACTATAAGAGAGCATGTACCACTCTATACACAGATATACTAAAAATGTTCTTTCTACTAACATAAACTGCACTTCACAATTTCTTATTTATATGTTTGCACATACATACATAAAGAATGATTTTAAAAAGAAGGAAAAGGCATAATGTCATAAAAAGAAAAAATTGTATGAGAGGATGTCTTTGTTTTAATAAATGAACATTGCAACACATGAATTATGAATTTAAAATTCTTCTCCCACCCTGAAGAAACACATTTTTCAAGTTGACGAGTCATTGTAACAGAACTGCAAGCTTCAAGCTATTTAAAAATAGTGCTGGTTGAATAAAAGAGAACAAAACTTCCAATTTGACTGATGTTTATTTTGCCACTTGATGACCAACCCCATCCAACCAGCCATGATTTAAGTACATTCATTTTTAGACTGTCCAAAATAAATCCCCATTGTTCCATCTGGACTAATCATGTCATCAAAACACCTTGCTTTCAGACTGCTCTGGGGTTTTTTTTGCTAGTTGCTTATAAATGATGTCTGATGACTTGCTAGTACTTTATGGGTGTGCAAATGAAGCTGATATGTTTTCTGGTAATTTTCATCAAATATTCAACAAATATATACCAAACACCAACTAAGTGGCAGGCATTGTTCTAGGCTCTGAGATTGCAGCAATAATCAAGAAAGACAAGGTCCCTGCTCTAATGAAACATATGGTCTGGTAGGAAGAGACAAATAATAAATAAACAAGTGAGTGAGATGATTCCAGACAAAAATGATGCTCTGAAAAAAACAAAACAGACAATGAGATAGAGTGAGCAGGGAAGTGGTCAGAGAGCTTCTCTGAGAAAGGGACGTTGCCCTGACACGTAAGTTCTAAGGAAGTGATCACTTGAAGATCTGAGGGAAGTGTAATCCAGGCAGAATGGACAGCTGGAACAAAGGGTTGAAGTAGAAATAAACTTGACCATTTTCAGAGACAAAACAAATCAACAACAGCAACAAAACAAACAAAAACCACTGTGCTGGAATCCAGGAATGAGGGCAGGAAATAACAGAAAGATGAGATCAGTGAGGAAATCCATGAATAGATGACTTGGGGTCTTGTGTGTCTTTGAAAGAAGTCTGCATTTTATCTTAACTGGATTGGGAAACCGTTGGAGGTTTTTAAGTAAGGAGTAACGTGATATGAATTACTCTTTGAGTCCATTGCTCTGTAAAGAATAGAGGGGCAGAGAGTGGTGTGCAAATGTGAAGACAGGGAGAACAATTAGAAAATCCTGAAGTATTCCAGGTGATAAATTATGTTATTTTGAGCTAATGTTTGAACTGTATTTGGAAAGAGTGGTAAGAAGTAGGATATATTTTTGAAGCAGAACTTAGAGAGCCTGGTGATTGATTGGATGTGGGTTACAAGGGAAAGAAGCAGGGAAGAATCTTCCATTGAGACATTTATTTTTTTCCTTAGATACATTTTCTTTTATGCAACCATATTGATTCTTACAAACAAACCAGGTAAAATTTCAAGGAACCAAAATGGTCTCTGCCACTTACTTCTATCCCTGCAAATCCATCTCCTGCAAAATATCTACTAACCTAGTTACTAAATCTGCTGAATAAAACGCCTCCCCCCAAAATCAATAAGAGCCATAAGTTAGAACAGAAAAATTAAGAGTCCATTTAAATAAAATTCTTGCAGAAATGATACTTTTATTCAGTATAGAACCACATATTCTAACTTAAGTTTCTTTGCTTTTGATTAAAATTATATCAATCCTTAAGATCACTAGTGAGGAGACAACTTGAGGGATTCAAGTTGTTTTGATAAGTACAGTCTTTAAAAGTACATGCTTTGTGAGTGGAAAAGCCTCTGTCACAACAGTGATTTGGAATAGTCGTTCCGTCGTCACTAGACCACCAACTGCTCAAACATCTCAGTTAGACACCCCTACCTGCCTTGCTTTCAAGCCGGTTGCAAACACACCAGGAAGTTGGGTCACAATTCAAACCTTGTCAGACCTTGACCTTAGAGTTACTGAGTGTATCAGATCCTTTTCTGTGTGTATATTTTGTAACAACACAAAGAAAGGAGACAAAGAATAAAACATGGGCTTCTGAGGCTAAGACAGAAAATGCCTCCATGGGAAAATGCAAAACAAGGGTAAAGCCTGACATTCCAACCTGGAAACTCACCTATGATGTCACCTCGCTCCAGCCTCACGTACAACCGAGAGAAACAGAGTAAGTGAGCTCTATGTCAAGGTCAGCCTTGAGGATTTAGGTGAGATTTTTGCTCACCCGGGAGCCAGAGGTGGGATTTGAAAGGAGCAGTACTGTCCGGGATCTGGTCCAGATCCCAAGGAGAAGTGCCAGGCACCCAGCTTTGGCTACTGGGGCTGTAGCAAATGTTGGAAGCCAGTTGCCACAGCAGTCCAAAATCAAAACACAGTCTGGGTCCCCAGCACGAGTCCCCCAGGTGAACCATCTACTTCCACTGACATCATCATAGCAGTAAAAAAAAAAAAAAAAAAGGTCTCAAACACTCTAATTATGCGCGGGACACCCTTGGGGCCTCTTGTGTACCTGAGCTTAAAAGAGACGTGGAGAAATTAAACCTCTGAAACATTATTCCTTTTTAAAGCCTTGCTGGTAGCATCTTGCTTCTTGCCTTAACTCTTCTGATTTTACACTTGAAAGCAATTGTCTCTACATTTTTCTTCAATGCACATTCTAGTTTCCAATTTATACGACATTCTTATTTGTGTATCGGGTCATTATGCAGCTCTTTGTTCAACTAATTTGGCTTGTTCTCACCCTTCCTATTTTTCTTGTATTATAAAAAAAAAGGTTATATTCTCCTTTCTTAGGCTAATTTTCAGCTATAATATTGTTCTTCTTTTATGTTGAATTATTAAAACCCTTGCTGGAATTTCCACACTGTGTGAGAAATACTAACATGGAAAAACAAACGCAGCCCACAAATCTAAGGCAGTTTCTACAACACAAAACAAGGACGTGAAGAAAGGCTCTCGGGGTTGATTCAATCTGCAACTATTATTTGTACTGCAAATAACTGCTGATTGTTTTATTTCTGGACCTTTCCCTCTGAATTTTAATCATAAAAGGAGCTTTACCATATGGTAGTATTAGTGGGGAGAGACAGGAGAGAATCACCCTTAATTTCATGACTAAAATAACCATTACTGTTTTTGTGTATTTTGCTCTTTCATTTGTTTTATTCTTTCTCTTGTTATTCTGAAAATAATATGATTAGAAGGGAATTCAACCACTTGGGTTTTACTGAGGAGGGTGTCCAAACCAGTTTATGTGGGAAGTCTCAGAAAATATTTCCTGCAGTGGTGGTAAATTATTTAACCATTATTAGATGCCAGAATGTGGTG
Source organism: Carlito syrichta (assembly GCF_000164805.1). Taxonomy (NCBI): domain Eukaryota; kingdom Metazoa; phylum Chordata; class Mammalia; order Primates; family Tarsiidae; genus Carlito; species Carlito syrichta. The sequence continues at coordinate 618,862 of NW_007260063.1, read as the reverse complement.
GGGATGACACAAAGAACATTAAGGTGGATAGAATCATCCTTATTCAGTCAGCCACTAGTTTAAATTAAACTAACAAATCAGAAAGTGAAAATTATGAGGAAAGGAAGCCCTACACATACTGAATAGAAGGATAGTATATGTCATAGTCAGCCATTTCCAGAAGGCTCAAAGCAATACAAAGATTTTCCAGGGCAGAAGGGGTTTGAAAATAAACACCAAGGCAGACGGGAAAAAGATAACTTGACAAGTTCACCCAGGAGATGTGCACAAAGATATATTATTCATGCATAATGTAAATATTTCATTTTTTCAATACTTGTGCAGTTGTCTGCTTGTCTTTTTTTTTCATAACTGTCGGTGTCACATGTCATCTATCTTAGATGGTTACTTCTTAAAGCAGTGATCCCCAACCTTTTGAGAATTGAAAATCCCTATTGTTTGTTATATGACAACTGCCCCACCTCAACCTCTGTCCCCCTTCCAGAAAAAGTAGGGAGGAGATCGGAAACCTTGAAATGATGAGAACCTTTACTTTATGTAAATTGAAACTATTCTAGTTGAGAGGAATTTTATGATTCCAGCTGGAATAACCCATGACCTCTCTCCTTCTTCTTCCCACTACATATTATAAAAGTGAGGTTGCAAGCCATTGTCCCAGGGGAAATTGTGTCTAACAAAATTTCCTTTATGGATTTTTAAATAGGAAAGGAGTCTAGCCATATCATAGTTGTGAGGGGGAAAATTAGGGGGAAAATCGCGCTTAATCTCATGACCTAAAATAACCATTATTGCTTATTTGTTATTTATATTAGCTTTTGTTCTTACATTATTTTAACATTATGCAAGAAATACATTATTTTTGTTTTTGGTTGTTTTGGTTTTTTTTTGAGTTGGAGTCTCACTCTGTCTCCCAGACTGGAATGCAGTGGCCGCTCCCGGCCACCGCAGCCTCGACCTGCTGGGCTCCAGCGATCCTTCTGCCTCAGCCTTCCGAGTAGCCAGAATTACAGGCATGCACTACCACGCCCGGCTGATTTTTTGATCTATTGTAGAGATGAGGTCTCGCTGCCCAGGCGGGTCTCGAACCCGCGGGCTCGGGCAATCCACTCACCTCAGCCTCCCAAAGGCGCGGTATTACGGGCTGAGCCACCAAGCCCGACTGAAATACATTATTTTTAAAGTTCTTTTTTAAAAAAGAAAAAAAAGGATTAACAACACAAAAGTGTCTAGAGAGTAATAAAAGAAAAGGCCTATCATTTCTCATCCCCATTTCCCAAACTCTCCCTCCTCCCAGAGGTCAGAGCTGATAGCATCTGGGTGTGTGCTGTTCTCAAACATATTCTATGGAATTATGTATTGCCACGTGTTTGAACGACACAGGCATGTCATTTTGTTTTGTTTTAATAAAATCAGGTCAGATTGTACACATTATTTACCAACTTGATTTTTTTAATTTAATAATATAGTTTGGAAACTTTTCCACACTGGAATATCATACTTTTGATTGACTGCATAACATTCCATCACACTAAATATCAAAAATTAACTTAATCACATCCCTATCATTATATATTTAGATTGTTTTCACTTTTTGCTTAGAAATCAACATTCCTACAAGCAGTGTGTATACTGTACATACATCTTTGTACACTTATTCTATAAAACATATACCTGAAAGCAAAGACAGTGGGTGAGAGAATATTTTAAATTACAATAAATACTATCACATGACATTCCAAAGCTGACATTTCATATATATAAATGTTGCTTAAAATTATGTATACTGCTTTTTCATAATTGTGTAATGTTAAAAAATTACACATAGATAAAAAATACTTTAAACATGTATCTGTTGTTAGCTGCTGGTTTTCCACTAATATAAAAAAATGCTGTGTTGAAATTCTCTGGGCATATGGGTTTTCAAGGTTTTAGATGGTGATTTTTCAGCATGGCTTACTATTCATGCATACTGTTGAATTTTTTTCCAACTTATATACTCCTGTTCATTGAATAATCCTACTCACTAAACTTAATAAATTAACTTAAGGAGGTTAAATATTTTTTCTATATGTTTGTTTTCTAGAAGTTTTTCTTTTGAACACTGTGTCTATGGGAACTTTTGCCTACTTATTAAGAGTGTGAACTCTTTAATAAAACTGTAAATGTCATACAACCATTCTGGAAAACAGTGTCGAAATTCTTCAAAGCACTTAAATATAAAACTATAATATATCCCAGTAATCCCACTTCTGGTAAATGCTCAAAGGAAATGAAATCAGTATCTCAAAGAGCAATCCCACCTCCATGTTTATTGCAGCATTGTTCACATAGCTAAGTAACAATCTATGGTTCTATATCAAATGAATAGGACAAACAAGTGAATAGATATTCATGCACAACACACAATGGAATATTATTTAGTCATAAAAAAAGAAATCTTGCCATTTGTGTCAACATGGTTGAACCTGTAGAAAATTATGCTAAGTGAAATATGTCAGACATAGAAAGACAAATATTGTATGATCACATCTATTTGTCAAAAATTAAAACATCACTCATAGAAACAGAAGGGAGAACAGAGGTTGCCAGGGGCCGAGGGCTGAGGGGAATGGACAGATGTCGGTCAAAGGGCACAAACTTTCAGTTATAAGATGAACAAGCTCAGAGTATCTAATGTACAGCATGGGTGGTGATGGATGTGCTCATTAATTTAATTGTGATCATCATTACACAATATACACATATATCAAATTATCACACTGCACATGCTGAATATATATCATCTTTATCATGTAGTGTTTTTTTTAATTTTCTTTATTTCAATAGCTTTAAGGGTACAAATAGTTTCTGGTTGCATGACTGCTTTTTATAGTGGTGAAGAAGTCTGGGCTTTAAGTGTGTCCGTCACCCTCATGAGTGCACATAGTACCTGATAGGTACAGAGAATAAGTGGTCAGTAAGTGTAATGCATTGACCCCTCCCATAAATCTTCCTGGAGTCAATGTGGCAGACCACTGTAGGTGCTAGGTTGTCTACAGTATACAGTGGCCACAAAGCAGGAACTGTCTTTGCCCCTCATCAAACCATTATTCTTGAGGGGGAGATTGTGCTTATCAAATAAACTAGTTACTGATTATAAGTACTCTGAAGGAAAAACACTGGACAGAGTAGACAAGACGTCAAAGAAGTCTTCCCTGGAGAAATGATATTGAAATGAAACGCAAAGTAGGAATGTCAGTTAAGTAGGTAAAGAGAGAGAAGACGTGAGTAGGTAGAGAGAACGGTTTATACAAATGCCTTGACACTCTAGAAGTGCATCTTTCAAATGATCATCACAGTGCCTTTTTAAGAAAGCCGGGAAAAGGCATTGGAGAAAGTGGGAGGAGGGGGTATCATAGGAATCAGTATACAACTTCATAATATCCATGACATTTGCTAAAAATGAGTTTCATTTATTGCTAGTTTTTCTTTTTTTTTAAATATATCAATATTTTTTATTTTGATATTGTGGGGTACAGTTAAAGTTAGGTATACAAATATGCTTCGTTCAGGCACCCTTGTTGATAAGGAGTGTCTCCCCGTCCCCAGAAAGATATTGACTACCGTTAATCCCACCTCCCTTCCCCTGCCCCTCCATAGTTTCCCACCACTGTCAGTCCTTTTTTTGTACTATTACGATGGATGTTCAAGGTCCGCTATATGAGTGAGAACATGTGATACTCAGATCTTTGTTTCTGTGAGAGGTCTCTCAGTATTATTGACACTAGTTCCATCCAGGTTGCTGCGAAGTTCATGATTCTGTTCTTTTTTATGGCTGTGTAGTATTCCATCGTGTATATGTACCACATTTTTTTAATCCAGTCCTCTTTTGATGGACAATATGGTTGATTCCAGGTTCTTGCTATTGTGAACAATGTTGCGATAAACATACATGTGCAGGTATCTTTTTGATAGAGTGATTTGAGTCCTTCAAGGTATATTCCCAGTAGGGGGATTGCGGGGTCATATGGGAGGTTGATATTTAGAGCTTTTATCTTTCTGTGTATCAGATACCAAGTAACTGCCTTATCTGTGTTTTTATGCTCTCCAAAGACTACCCCAGCCCCTATCCTTGGTAGCTTTAGATGTTCTGGAACCCTTGGCCAATTATCAACATTCCTTACTGTCCCTAAGAGGCTTGCCAGAAGCACAGGCATACATAATGCCATGTCTTAAGCTCACCCAAAAAAAGAGCGCTTTTGGACAAAGTTGTAGAGATATAAATCCCTCTGCCATGGTTTCTCAAACTCTGCACATTCTGCACTGTCACCTCTGTCATTGTGACAAAATATGTCCAAAACAGTGAAAGTATGTGTGCATAGGACATAAAGGAAGAATGAGTCTAAAAGATGTTGCTTTCACCCCCTTGGAGGATCTTGTCTCCAGGCAATGCTCATGGCCTTGCCATTGTTTCTAGGCTATGGGCATGATGTGACACTCACCCTGGAACACTGCCAATGTCTCAGGAGGATTCAGAAGCTTCTGGAAAGTGATTGTCCTTAGAGTCCAAGTGTTCCCCATATCCAGCCTCATTCAACAAAAGGATGTAATTGCTTAACTATCATACATGTATCACTAGGTGGTTCTCTTTATATGGAGGATATTAGAGAGAACTTACAGCGTTTACCAGGAAGGAAAAAAAAAGGAGAAAGAAATACAGGCCACGAAAGCCTAAGTCATATTGCTGCTCCATTCAAATGGGCTTCTTTTTAGATTCACCTTCACTCATGGCTGGGGTGAAGGTTGACTGTTTTCATTGTGTTAAAATACTAGTGACTTCAGTTTGTCCAAGTCCAAAATGAAATAATCTTTCAAAAAGAGTTTCTGATATATATAACCCTCAGGTTGTATTTCTTGTGAAGATTGAGGCAATTTTCCTGTGCCCTTTTTTCAACTGTAATAAAGGCCCTTTTTTTCCAGTGGAAAGATGGATGGAAATCCCTCCTCACAGACGCAGTGCACCATCAGGCAAGCACGTTCTCATTGGAGTGGCATCTTTAGTCCCCAGCGGGTTGTTCAGTGTCAGAGGCTCCAGGTTTGATCAACATCCTACAAATTTTCTTGACAGATGGGTATCTTTGGCACCTCAGCTAGTAAACAACAGCATCCGTGCCCATGATTACTTCCTCATCTCTCCTGGCAAGCTGTAGAAAGAAGTTCTTTTTGCCTTTAAAAAAATATGTAAACATTGTTCCCCATGTTTATTTTTTGTCATTGTTCTAAAATAGGCCCTAAAGAGATGATATTCAAGTTTTGGTTGTTTGACGCATTTGCTTTGGTAAACACGATGCAGAAAACGTCCATAAAATACTCAATATCCACTAAGAAAGAAATAATGTTGTTTCAGGTTTGATGTCCACGAAACCAGCCATGTTTTTGCTATTGTGATTAGAGTTGCAACAAACATACATGTGCAGGTATCTTTTTTGTAGAATGATCTGAGTTCCTCCAGGTATATCCCCAATAGAGGGATTGCTGGGTTATATGGAAGGTCAATTTCCAGTTCTTTCAGAAATCGCCACACTGTCTTCCAAAGAGGTTGCACTAGTTTGCATTCCCACCAACAGTGTAGAAGCGTGACTTTTTCTCCGCATTCTCGCCAGCATCTGTTGTTGTTTGTTTTATTAGTGATGGCCACTCTTACAGGGGTTGGGTGGTATCTCAGTGTGGTTTTGATTTGCATTTTTCTAATGATGAGTGAGGCTGAGCACGTTTTCATGTGTCTGTTGGCTGCCCATATTTGCAAGTTGTTCTGATGATCACTCGGTGGTTGGTACCTTTCCCTCCCCCGGCTGGGAGAGAGCACCAACAAAAACTCTTGGGGATCCAAGTCAAGTTTCCCAACTAAAGAAAAGCTGATCTGGATTACTAAGGAAAGTTTTTCAAACCACCCATATGCTTCCTCAAGAACTTCTCTCACCAGCCCATGGAGGCAGTGAGATATAAGTTGTAATAGCGGACATGGTCTGAATAACAGTCGATTCTGTCCATTACCTGTGTGATATCAGACAAGTTCATCCTTTTCTTTACCTCAGTTTCTCATCCGCAAAATAGGGCACTGACACCTTCCAGAGATATCACGAGATTTAAATCAGATGACCACACTGCCTGGTATGTAGCAGGCACTCCATAAAGGTTATTTCTCTCTCCACCTATCGCAGAAAATAAGAAAGTCTGGATGTCAGATAAAACTGACTACCCGTTCTTGGTGGAGTACAGAGTTAACATTACAATTCTTTTGAAACCATATGACATTTGACATACCAAATGCATCCATTTCCATATCCATAAGTCAGGTTTATCTATTTTATTATTTTTTTGAAGACAAAAGGCAGTGAAAAGAACGAGAGAAAAAGGGTAGAACTCAGAGGATGAAGAGAGAAGCAGGAAGGTGAAAGACACTAAATTATCTTGGACTAATGTAGGCTGAGTGTTTTCCAGATTTTTGTATCAATTTAACTGTTCATAATTCTGTGAGAAATAGGTATTGTTATTCTTGGTTTAGAAATGAAGAAACTGAGACTCAGAGAGCTCCAGTGATTGGCCCAGTTCAGAGCTAGGGTATAGAAGAACTCAGTCCTCTTTACCGCATATCCCTCCAGTATCATGGTGCACTGCCTCGTCCCTCTTCCCAATTTAACTCTTCTTTTTTTTTTTGAGTTGGAGTCTCACTCTGTCGCCCAGACTGGAGTGCAGTGGCCGCTCCCAGCCACCGCAGCCAAGGCCTGCTGGGCTCTGGCGATCCTTCTGCCTCAGCCTTCCAAGTAGCTGGAACTACAGATGCACACTACCATACCAGGCTAATTTTTTGATTTATTGTAGAGATGAGGCCTCACCAAGTTGCCCAGGCGGGTC
>NW_007260063.1:597356-611948 GCF_000164805.1 Carlito syrichta | reverse complement strand
GGCTCAGGCAATTCACTCACCTCAGCCTCCCAAAGGTGCAGGATTACAGGCTGAGCCACCGAGCCCAGCCAATTTAACTCTTCTTTTCACTGCTGTTTCTTTTTCTTGTTGTTTGTTTGCTTGTTTTCAACCCAGCTTTCAACTGGTATCAATCATCTGTTTTCTAAAATAACCTGAAAAACATTTGCATCACTTAAATGAAGAATCCAGATAAGCCCAAATGAAGGTTTTACTAGGATTCAATAGACCATCAGTACTGCATTTCTATTATTACTGATATTGTCACTAAAGATGTCTCCTACATCTTGTAGGAGACTGAGGATACAGAGTTAAAGGAAATAACTCAGCAATTAATCTAACAAATGTTCTGCCTGTCAACTATTAATAAGGTATATGGGAATCCATCCTTATAAAGTTGTTTTCCTTGAGCAGATTGTTGATGTGATTCAAATATTGAAAATCGTTACACATGTCCATACTTTCAAAATATTTGATTCACTAGTTCATTAGCACATTTAGTACAACATGTTTGGCAGAATGATTGATCACTTACAATACACATGAATAAATAAAATTATAGTTTAAAAATAGGCCTTTATACTGGCTGATATTTACTTTTTTGGGTTCTTAAAATATTCTTGCCATAGTCTCTAAGTAAAAGCCTATAGCAATCAATGATCTGGTCTTTGACATGTAACTATCCTGTTGCTTTATAAAGAACTTCAAGAAGCTTCTAAAATAAGGTTGTGATATCATCCATTAGACAAGAAGCAAAGAAAATTTTAAGGACAAAGAACTGTATGTACAAGATCCAAATGTTACCTAGGAACTCAGAAAATACTAGGAAGCTCAATCCCTCTCTCAACTCAATTCCTCCTTGGGTATGTCATATGAAAGTAGCACCATCCCAAAGGAAACAATTTCCCCACTGGGGCTTCTTGAGCACATCCAATTAACCAGAAAATGGAGAAGTGCTGAAAGGAATAAATCCCAATCCTCCAAAGTTATTGGCTTCTCACATTAGCCAGCTCTAAAAATTATTCTCTAACAGGACCATAAAGAGGGATATAAGTAATTCAAAAATTGTTCCTCCCTAATAAAACATTTTCCCTTGCTCAGTATTCATCTCCCAATCATTGGAGTGAGTGAAGAAAAGATTTATCATTACAATAGAGCATGACCCTTTGGTCTTCATGACCTCCCTGGAGGATCCCAGGCATATGACTAATATGCTAATGAACGGGGATGGGAATAATCTGAAAAGTATAGACATATAACATTGAGCTATAATATTTGATCCATGTCAAAACTATATTTAAATGATGGTATAAAAATGGAAGTCCATAATCCAAATCAGTCTATTTAGTCTCATTATCTCATTAGTAATGCTCACCACCTAAATTGCTTTGCTTTTTCATAGGGCTCTCCATGTACGGAAATCCTGTTCACTCACGCCAAAGTCCAACTAAAAACATTACTTTCTCCATAAAGTCTTTCTTTACCATCTAACACCATTTCTTTCCCATTTTTTGAATCTTTTTTTTTTTTTGAGTTGGAGTCTCACTCTGTCACCCAGACTGGAGTACAGTGGCCGCTCCCAGCCACCGCAGCCTCGACCTGCTGGGCTCCGGTGATCCTTCCACCTCAGCCTTCCAAGTAGCTGGAACTACAGGTGCGTGCTACCACGCCCGGCTGAGTTTTGATTTATTGTAGAGATGAGGTCTTGCCAAGTTGCCCAGGCGGGTCTCAAACCTGCGGGCTCAGGCAATCCACTCACCTCATCCTCCCAAAGTGCGGGATTACAGGCTGAGCCACCGAACCCAGCTTTGAATCATTTTGTAATGATCAATTACTCCTATAAGTTCTGGTATTTTACTGGCTCAATCAACAAACATTTAACTCACACTGTCAACATAGTCAATGGGCTAATTAGGGGAGGTACACATATACATTATGACAGCCATGATTACAAGGTTTTGAATTTTAAAAGATTCATGCAGATTCTTAAATGTATTATAACAAGCTAAATGAATTTATAGAGAAATATATGGGCTTGCAGAGCATACTATGTGGCTCATACGTGGGCACTAACTTGGCCTCAAAGGGTGGGGTCTAGGGACTTAGTTAATTTGTGGTTTACCTCACTTTGCATTCACACAGCAACTTAGGCTGTCAGTTATGTTTTTGTATGTGGTCTCAAATTACTTAACTAGACTGAAAGAGTTTCATAGGCCAAAATATGCCTTTAATATATGTAAGTTCCCCTAAGTATCCTGAATATTTGTTGACACACACGTAAAGTACCCCAAAACTGTCGATAGTAGCTTGATTCGCTTGTATGTCTAATAACTAAAAGAAAGTTTCTAGAATGTTTGAAACAAGAAGTTGGAAACAAACAGAACTTCAGGCCAGTCTGCAAGAGTGTTGTGTTTGTTTGTATATTTGCCTGCACAGAGTTTTAAATTTTTTAAGCCATGGCAGTATTTCAGATTTATTTCACATAAAAAAACAGATTTCTACTCTGACTTGGAAAATGAAACAGATTTTGTACAAATTATCTCACTGCAACAAATGACAGTATTTAAGAAGAAGCTATCCTCATATCACAGCATTTGCTGTCCAGGTCTCTATCGTTTACTGAGCTGACTTTCTTCATTTGCATTACCTGCACGTCTGCTGTATGTATTGTTCTGGCATCTTATGCCAAGCATGGAGACTTTGATAAAGGATTTGCCCTCTCCAGATTTCCACATGCCCCTAGTTGGGCAGATAAGTTCCATTCTGCATGGCCTGCATTCTTTATTCGACAATGAAAGGCACAATTATGATTTAGCCATTACTTGGCGGGAGAATAGAAAATAAGAGGCATAGAACGCAAAGACATGTGGTCCACACTGAGGGAACCCATGGCTTAGGAAGAAAAATTTATTTCTTATTTTATTCCTCCACTGAGAACTAGTCCACCTGTGCTATGTTCTCAAGGCAAAAAATGAAGGAGGAGGAGAAAGAAGAGAACAAGGAGGAGGACAAGGAAGAGGGAAAGAAAGAGAGAAAGGAAGGAAGGAAGAAAGAAAGAGAGAGAAAGAAAGAAAGAGATGTCAGTTAGCAGCTGCTATTACATTGAATGCATGACCTCATCAGGGAGCTTAAACATTTTGTAAAATTTGCTAGATCTTCTCATGGGAAGAAACAAAGTACATTAACTTGACCTTTTGTTGTTAATGGAAAAGGGTATGAACAATCAAGACTCGTCTTTTAATCCTCAACGAGTCATGTTGCCCATTAAACTACAATAACAAGAGGATGTTTCTCTAATAAAGTCATAGATACCTAATTCATCATCATCAACCACAAAAATAATCTTCCTGCTGGCTAACTGAAAAGATAGCAAACCAGCAGCCAAGAGGTCTAGGAAGACGCTCATTTTTCTGGGTTTCAAGTTCTTCATCCATCAAATAAAACGGATTGGATGATCTCTGAGATTCCTTCAGCTCCAAAACTTGATTCATTCAAGGCACTTTGTAGATGCTCGTAACTTAATGATACAGGCAACCCCTTATTCTTCATGAGCTTTGTAAAGGAAAGGGGACTCACAGAGATACACAACAAATATCATTACAAGTTGGTTGCACTTTATGCCCAATCAGAGCAGACAAGAAGTACAGAATTTCAAAGGAAGAGGCAATTTGTGAGAGTAGGAATAATGGAGGGTCCACAGAGGGAGTGAGATTTGGGCTGGGCACTGAAATATGATTAATTATCAACAAGCACAAATGGATGGAAGCTCCCAGGCAGGCCTTCCACCAAGAAAGACCATGAGTGGATCACTTCTTTGCTGCAACTCCATCAAGGAGATAATGCTTCTTGCTCTCTTTTTCATTCCCTCAAAGTCATTTTCCAGACTGCTGATCCTTACAGAAGATAATAAGACTGATTTACCTGCTCAAACTTTCAATGACTTTTGCCTGCAGGAAATAATCCAAACTCCCCCAAAACAGCACACCAGAGCCTCTGGGGTCAGGTCCCAGCTGATTTCTCCAACCCATGTCCTGCATTTACTGACTTGTCCCCATACTCCAACGACACACAAACACCAAAGTTGTTGAATGGATCACCCATACCTTTGCTAAATGCATTCAGTATAAATGTACTTGCTGAAGCTGCCCCTACCCCTCTTATGTCTCCTACACCCTCTTCACCTGGCTAATTTTCACCCATCCATTAAGGCTCAGCTACCTTCTCTTGCTTTGTGAACCCTTCATTTATCATACTTGTAATTACTTGCTCAGTGTCTATTTTCTGCACTAGATGTTAAGGGCAGGGAATAAATCTATCCAATTTGCCTCTATATCTCCAGCACCTATTAAAATGTCTAGCACACAAGCTGACTCTCAAGAAATATTTGTTCAATGAATGAATGAATAAGTTTGGAAAAACCAGAACAAGGGCAGAGTAGTGCAGGGAGCACACATGGTACCCAGCTTCAGAGTTCAGGATAAATATGAGTGTCTTAAGTTGACCTTACCTAACTTTTTTTTAGATTAGAAAATATAATTTATTTAGAAAGTAAATTAAAGAGAGAGAGGAGATTCACCTCTCCAAGGTAGGAAAGGGGAACAAAGCTTAGGAAAACATGGCGGTAGCCATAGCTCAAAAAGCACAAGACCACACCAGAGTTTAGTAAAGCAATGGTTGACATGACCTAACTTTAAAGAGTACATTGGCATGAGGCATTTATAAATATCTCGGTTGATGGTCTGAGACACAGAAGTCAGGCAGGATCAAATACTGCACAGTATCACACAGTGTGCTTGCCCTTCCATGCTATCAGAATTAAGTGCTTGGGCATTTGAACATGATTGCTGTTGGCTTCAAACATTGCTCTGAAGTTGAACCATCCTGCTATAGCAAAACAGAATCCGTGTTTGCTTCCACCATGTAAAATCTGAATCTCCTATGATATTTTCAGCTATATCATGGACAACAGGCTTAGACAAATAACTCATAATGATGGCAAGGGTGCTGAAGATGAACTAAGAATTTCGTATTTTGAAGGTCAAGGCATCTTTTATCCTACTGTAAGTCATTGTCAATTCTGCTTTTACAAGAAAATGAGAGCACCTTCCAGATGATGGCCACTTACTGAGGGAACGCAGATGGCCTTAGATCTTTCAGACCGACTGGCTTAAAATGTTTTTGACTTTTGCTTGCTCTTTTCCTTGGCAGAATTGGGATATAGGCTTAAAATCCCCTCTAATGCCAAACAGCTGCTACTTTGCTTTGTTTCCATTAAAATTGAATGTAGGGCCCCAGAGGCCCTGCCCATGTGGATCTGCATAAGATGTCACTGAGCATCACCACCAAGCCCTGAAAAATGGTGTTATGTGTGTATGATAATGAGCCATAGAGTGTTTGTGGAAAAGGAGGGAGTAGAGGGGGAATTCTGACATTTATTATGTTGCCAGTGTATGGCTATCAGCATGTTAAATTCTCACTCATGTAACTTTAGACCAAATCTTTAGACTTAAGGCATCAAAGAAATTACCCGGTCAGATCCCCCTTTCATTATTAGAAAAATGGGCTCAGAGAATCTTTGTGATTTGCAAACATCACGTATCTGATCTGTGCCAAGGCCTCACCCTTCTCCCTTGACAACACACCCAGCCCTCAATATCATGAAAGCATTTTTCTAACACTTTGGCTTTTATTCACCTGCCACTGCCTTAGCACACAGTCAATACCTAGTGAGCTCCCGCTTGCTCTCTCTCCCTTCCTCTGCATCACTTTCTTTCCTCAGCCAGAGATTCTACTTTGATCTTGGTAACTGTTCTCCAGATCATCCTAAAAAAACAGACAGCAGTAACGGCGATGGTGATTTTTACTTATCTGAGTAATATGAACAGCTCCATGCCAGGCATGAAAGAAACAATCTCAAAGAACTTGAAAAGAAGTTTTAACATTATGACTAGTATCAGCAGAGAGCACGTGGTTGTGAAATATATTAAATATTCTTTGATGCCTCTTTCTCCCTTTCCTCTATCTCAATTTCTTCATGAAACCCAGTAGATATTTTGTCACTGGAAAAAGGTAGAAAATTTGACTAGATAAAGCTCCAAGACATTCCCCAACCCAGGGTAATAGAATACATGTAATAGTTAGAGTAAGCTAATTGTTGTAATAAATAAGCCCAAAATATATGATGGGTCTAATGTAAAAGAAATTTATTTCTTACTTAATAATACTGGACAACTAATGAATTAGTAAGCTGTTGGTCTCCTAAGTAGTTATTCGGACCATATCGACAAAGGTAGCAGAGGCTCTACCCTCTTCAACATGTAACTTCCAAGATGTCCCTGAAATCATAGACATTCCAGCCAGCTACAAAGAAAAAAGAAGCAAGGGAAGGGATATGGAGGTTTTAGTGAGCCAGGCAGGAAGACAGAGCATAACATTTTCACTCATAATCCACTGGCTAGAATTCAGTCACAAAGCCTCAAGTAACTGCAAGATGGGGGTGGAGCAGAGAGGCAAAGTCTTGAATTTCTAGGAAAAAGAGAACATGACACTCAAGTGATATAGAGTCTATTTTAACCCTTGTGCTGTCTCTAAATTATGTAAACAATATCCCAAGATTAAATAAATAAATAACAGACTTGATTTAATCTTATTTTTATACTCAAATTCTTCCATGGTTATAGGGGTTGGAAAATCAGATCGAAACATTGTTTTTCTCAAGTCAACTAAGAATTTCTAAGACTAAAGATATAACTAATGCCATAAGTTAAATGAGAAATCCAGGCAATAAACCAAATATGTGTGGTGTACATTACAGTCCATCATGGCAAATAATTGGTTTAATTGGGGTTTTTTTTTGAGGGGGGGATTCATTAAAACTGTAAGCCCACACACATCCAATCAGGTTTTTAATCAAACCTTCCAAGTGGTTCAGCTTTAACACTAAACAAACTCAGTTCGCCACTGAGACAATCTCAAGTCATTGGATTTACCATTTCCTTAGAAACTTCCAATGAACATCTACTCTTGATCAGACACCAACATATGGGACATGACACTTTCATTCCTATTATCTCACCCATTTTCAGATGGGAAAACAGAGGCTGAAAGATGAGTAAGTTGCTCAAGGTAAGTTACAGAGTTGAGATCCAAACCCATACTCCGCTGACTCCAAAGCTTTGCGGTCTCCTCTGGGAAGCTTACTGCCTCCCAGTCAATCCCTTCAGATGTTTAGATGAGTTGCACATAGACTCTGCCTGAGCACTGGGATATTCTGAATATGAACTCAAAGGGGTTTGCAGAAACTTAGAGCAAACAGCACTGTCATGATTGGATAGGGCACATTACCTCCCTCCATGTCCATCCACTACATAGCAACATGGGGAAAGTCAGAGAGAATCTTGATGTGTTACACCTAAGAGTTCACTTTTTAATCTAGGTTTATACCTCTCTAGCCTCTGCTTGGGGAAATGCAGGCTGAGAAGGCAGGATCAAGTCTACTCAGAAATACAAGCCGAGGGATTATCCTAGCAACTCCCTAAAGCAATTGTACAACATTGTTTGCCTAAGCCTTAAGTACTGATGCCCAGCACTGAACAATGCAAAGTTCAAAGGTTTGTTTATTACCATAAGGGGATATAAGCCTTTGCTGTTGGTTGTGGAATAATAAAGATCATTTTTGTGGATTGTTCCTTCAATCTGTGTTTATTTAGGTTAAAGAAGTTTATGTCTTTTTTTTTTCTTTATTTCTTAAAAAGATGTCTGGGACTTTTTATTTCTATGATCAGTTTTAAGAAAATATATAACAAGGTCTTTCATAAAAGACAATAGATTATAAAATGAGTTTTTCCCCCTGCATAAAACTTATCCTTTGACTTTCCATGTCAATAAATAGCACATTGCATTAGTATTTCTCTATTTGCCAATAATGAGAGACTTGTTAGCCTGACAAAGTCAGATTTAATTAAAACACACACACACACACAAACACACACACAACAAATATGTTCACAACATTGCAAAACATTGGCAAGAAACAAATGAGAACATATTGAAAAAATAGAACATCTCCTTCCCCTACGTGATAGCTTCAGCTACAGCAGCGATGATTAACACAAAGCAAAAGAAAATAAGGATTTTTCATTGGCGCGATCTTAGGGATAACTTTTGAAGATAAATTCCTTTACCTCTGTATGATGTGCTCTCATGCACTGAGACTCAGAGTCAAAAACTTATAAAGCATTTAATTTTTTAATATTATTCTTGCCACAGACTCATTCTAGAGATGCATATTCCAAAGGTACTTATGCCTCCCCCTTGGGACCACTGACCTAAAGAGAGAAATTGGAATATTTAATCACAATGTGCTTTATGCCCTGGAATATTGGGGGCCGCTGCCAGCCTACAGGTCTTTCTGATGTTAAATGCAAAGAGTTGGTCCAGACACTGTTACCCATGAGTCTACAATAAAATATGGAACCTGAGCACTTAGCTAAAGGAACTATTTTAATAATCCCTGGAGTTAAAGGTTGGACAGTGGTAGAAGACAAGAAGGGGACAGAGGGTAATTATGGTTTGTCCTTCACTTTTCCTCTCAAGACCTCCTACAAGGCAGTTGGGAAGCATTACAGTGGCCATATCTTCCTAAGCACCTTTTATCTAACCTATACAGGCTCATATGACTCAATGGCATTGCACAAAATCCTTACATCATGGTCAAGTAGCTCTCAAAAGAGCAAGATAATCAGAGAGGAACAGTGGTTGTAATTTTCATTTAGCTTCACGTTTTCCTTTGTGCTCTGAAGAAAAAGGCAAAAAAAAAAGTCTCTGACTTTTAGGGGGAAAAAAACCATCCCGGGATGTTCACTCTCTCTCAACCTCTTCCTTCTCTCAAGTAATATCTCCATACATCAAGATAGGCTGGTGATCTTACTCCCTCCCATAGTGTTATAATTTGAATATGTTTGTCCCCTCTAAAATCTATGTTGAAACAGTCCTCTGGGCAAGTGTTGGGAGGTGGATCTAAAGGGAGGTGTTTAGGTTGTAAGGACTCCATACTAATGAATGGACTTAATACTGCTGGAAAAAGGGTTTCTAGGAGTGGTCTTGCTCAGCAGTCTGTGGGGCGTGTGATCCACGTGGAAAGCGGCCTGATCCCTGCACAGAAAGCAGTGGGCAAGGTCTAGAGACCAAAGCCTGCTCCCTCCCACAGCAGTCAAAATCTGTGTTGGGGGACACCAGTAAACAAAAAAGGAACCTGAAGTTCCACAAATAGCCACAAGAGGACGCCAAAGACTGAAAAGTTTGGGGTCTTTCCCCCCCCCCCCCCCTTTTTTGCTCACCCTCTCCATGCGTATCTTTGTGCATGAGTTTTCTGATTGGATTCCCCTTTTTTCTTCCTCTTCCTTTTTTTTTTTTTTCTTTTTTGGCAAGTGGGTATATTTGAGGGTGAGTGTATCTTTCTTTTTGTTTTTTATCTTGTTATGTTTTGTTTCTTTGTTTATCCATTCATTTGCTTGCTGCTTGTTTTCCCTTTTCTTCTTCTTTCTCTTCCTCTTCCTTTCTTGTCCCTTCTTTCTTTCTCTGTGATTTTCCTTTCTCTTATCCCATTTCAGTTTCAGGGGGTATACATACTCTCCCACTGCATGGACATAGTGTAAGGTGGTAGGAAGTAGGTTCAAGGGTGCCCACACCCCAACAGTGGATACTGTGATCTACAGGTAGCTTCTAATACCCCCATTACACCTTAATCAAATCTCAAAACTGCAAAAAGACAGCACAGTCCCCCCATCTCCAGCCTGGTTTCAAAATTGAACAAATCCAGAGTCTCTGCCTAAAGAAGAATAGAAGGTTAAGCAAACAAAACTGAAAGCTACCCCTACACAGACACTGAGCAACAGAATTAAAGAGGAAAAAAGGAGAGGGAAAATCCATTACAAATGAAGAAGAATCAACAGAAGAACACAGGTACCCCCCAGAGCCCTGGAAAGACATCACATGAGAATACAGACTTTGGAACTCAAGCAATGAAGAGTCCCCAGAGCAACTGGTCTCAGACCAAAAATCCAGACATTAAGATATTGATGGAGATGATTAATAAAAATCTTGAAAGACAGCCAAGCTCAGTGGTTCAGCCTGTAATCCCATGCCTTGGGAGGCTGAGGTGAGTGGATTGCCTGAGCCCGCGGGTTCGAGACCTGCCTGGGAAACTTGGTGAGACCTCATCTCTACAATAAATCAAAAATTAGCCGGGTGTGGTAGCACATGTCTGTAGTTCCAGCTACTCAGAAGGCTGAGGTGGAAGGATCACTGGAGCCAAGCAGGTCAAGGCTGTGGTGGCCGGGAGTGGCCACTGCACTCCAGTCTGGGCGACAGAGTGAGACTCCAACTCAAAAAAAAAAAAATCTTGAAAGACAAGAGGAAAGAATGAAAGAGTTGCTAACAGAGATGATGGAAAAATGCAAAATGAATGAAATAAATAAGAAACTGACAAGCATGGAAAGCAGAATCAACCAAACAGAAAAAAAGAATTTCAGAGCTTGAAGACTGAAATATGGAACTAACCCAAATGGTTAAGACATAGAAAAGAGGATTTAAAAGACAGAACAAAGCCACCAAGAGATGTATGATTATGTTAAGAGGATGAACTTATGCCTGATCGGTATTCCTGAGACAGAAAGGGAGACAGAGAACACCTTGGAATAAACATTCCTTGAGATTATCCAAGAAAATTTCCCTCATTGTATCAGAGACATGACCATTCAAACGCAAGAGATTCAGAGAATCCCTGCAAGGCATCAAATGAGAAGACCAACTCCCAGACACAGTAATTCTCTTACACAAAGTAAGTATATGAAAATAAATCCTATAAGCAGCAATAGAGAAAGATCAGTCTACCTACCAGGGAACCAGTTAGAATAACAGCAGACTTATCTACAAAAACACTGCAAATTAGAAGAGATGGTATTCCAGTCTTCAAAGTTATCAAAGATAAACAACTTCAACCAAGAATTTTCTACCCAGCTAGCTAAGCTTCATCAGAGATAGAGAATTAAAATCCCTCCCAGACATCCAATCCCTAAGAGCTTATGCTTCTTTGAGACCACCTCTACAAGAGATGCTTAGCAAGATATTAAGCACAGAAGAGAGGGAAAAAAAGAATGACCACTCATTTCCCAGGAACATGAATGGACCAAATGCACCACTGAAAAGATATAGAATGGCAAACTGAATTTAAAAAGCATGACCTAACAATATGCTGCCTACAGGAAACACATCTCACTACAAAGGACACTCACAGATTCAAAGTTAAAGGACGGAAAATGAACTTTTAGGTGAACAGAGAACAAAAGAAGGCAGGAATCATGATTTTAATATCAGACAAAACAACTTTCAAGCTATCAAATATTTTAAAAGATATGGAAAGACACTACATAATGATAAAAGATTCAACCCATCAGCAAAAAATATTCATTCTAAATATATATGCATTCAACACAGGCACACAGTATTTATAAAGCAACTACTAAGTAAACTAAAAAAGGATATTGACTCTAATGCTATCATAACTGGGAGCTTAAATACCCCAATAACAACAATAGGTAGATCATTGAGGCAAGAAATCAGTAAGGAGATCCAGAACCCTAACATGATGCTTTACCAAATGGGCTTAATAGATACCCACAGAACACTCCACCCAACAATCATGGAATATACATTCTACTCATCACCACATGGAATGTACTCCAAGATAAACCACATCCTTGGCTATAAATCAAGCACAAACAAATTTCATAAGCTTGAAATACTACCATGCACCTTCTCAGAACACAGTGGGATAAAAATAAATATCGCCACCAAGTTCCCCTCAAAACACACAAAGACATGGACACTACACAGCACAAGACTGAACAACTCCTGGCTCAGCACAGGAATCAAAACAGAAATAAAAAGATTCTTGAGGAGACAGCAAGATGGCGACTGCATAGATGGATCCCTGAGATTCTCTGAACGTGAGTTTCCCAAAAAGACTATTACTTTTCTTCCTGCACCTCCCCCACCTCCAGCTGCACTGGTATGAGGCTTGGGGACTTTTGGTCCCATGCAGGGCCAGACATCACTGCCGGACCGGCTGCTCCACTATATGTGATTCCGGCTGGCTGGGGAATTCCAAATCCAGGATCACAGCTCCATGTGTGGAGACCAGCACCCAGCGGGAAGCTGCTGGTCACTCAGGGAGGCTCTGAGTACCCACCCCTTAGAGATACCAGTCCCATTTCTGGCTAAAGTGCCCTGGGAGGGACCCAGAGCCACCACCTGCCCTCTGGAGCTTTGGAGATCGGAAGCCCCTGGCCCACCCTGGCTGAGGCACTCAATGTGCACGACCACAAGCCTGTGTAAGGGGGCAGAACCCCAAGCTGGCATAAGGTGCCGATTGCAGGCTTCCAGCTCCAGAGGAGGAAACTCCCGACCCTGTCCTCCACCCAGGCTGGCTGGAGGCACCCCTGATCCAGCGCCCAGCTGTGAAGCTGGTCCCGCCTAGAGATCCACAGGAGCCCCCTAAAAGCAAACCACTGCCTCTGCCATTTTCAAGGCATATTTACATTGCACCACCCTGCCCACCTAGCAGAACCTCCACCTTGGTTCCCACGGTGATGTCATTAACAGGAGACAAAGGCCCTCCCCTATGCTGAATAGTGACTAGTGTCACAGATCTCCTAGGCAACAAGCTAACTGCCTGCAATAGAAAGAGAGGAGAGAGGCAGGAGATTAGATCTCAGGAATTGATCCATTAAGGGACGAGAGAGAAAAATCTACACAAATGAAGAAAAACCAAAAGAAGAATATGGGTCTGTCCCAGACTCCTGGGAGGACAGACACTGAGAAAACTGACTTTGAAATGCAAACAATGAAGAGCCCCACCCAGAATGAATGGTCTCAAAATACAACCCTAGACATCAAGACATTAATGGAGAGATTAAAAAGAATTGAAGAGACTCAAGAAGAAACTAGAAAGAAGCTGATATCTGAGATAACAGTAATAAAGAATACTGTGAATGAAATAAACAATAAACTGATAAGCATGGAAAACAGAATTACCCAAGCAGAAGAAAGACTCTCAGAGCTTGAGGACCAAAATATAAAAAATAACCCAAACTCTCAAAAACACAGAAAACAAGCTCAAAAAGACAGAAAAAAAACCTTCAAGAGATAAGCGATTACCTCAAGAGGCCTAACCTAAGAGTAATTGGTCTGCCTGAGGCAGAAAAAGAGACAGAGACCACATTGGAACAAACCATCCATGAGATCATTCAAGAAAACTTCCTTTATCTAATCCACGATGCAAAAACTCAAACACAAGAAATCCAGAAAACCCCTGCAAGACAACAAATGAGAAAACCAACTCCTAGACACATAATAATTCACCTAAACAAAGTAGGCATAAAAGAAAAAATCCTAAAGGCAGCAAGAGAAAAAGGTCAGATTACCTACCATGGAAAACCAATTAGAATAGCAGCCGATTTATCTACAGAAACCCTGTAGGCTAGGAGAGCTTGGAGCCGTATCTTCAAAGTCCTAAAAGATAAGCAATTTCAACCAAGAATAACCTTCCCTGCCAGATTAAGCTTCATCAGCGAGGGAGAATTAAAATCTTTCCCAGATATCCAATCTCTAAGAACCTACGCTGCCACCAAACCACCTCTACATGAAATACTTAAGAAAGTACTAAACACAGAAGAAAAGGGGGAAAAACGAGCAACATTTTTCACAAGAGTACATGAAAAAGAATAAAATACATATAAACCAACCCCAAAAACAAAAGAAAGACAGTAAACCAAGTGGAACAACAACTCTAAAAGAACTATATGTTAGGGATGAACTCTCACATTTCAATAATTAACCTAAATGTGAATGGACTAAATGCACCACTGAAAAGACATAGGATGGCAAAATGGATAAAATATCACCAGGCAACAATATACTGCCTTCAAGAGACCCATCTCACTAGAAAGTACATGCACAGACTCAAAGTAAGAGGATGGAAAACAAATTTCCAGGCGAATAGAACACAAAAGAAAGGAGGAGTCGCGATCCTAATTTCAGACAAAATACCATTTAAGCTATCAAAAATTTTAAAAGATACAGAGGGCCACTACATAATGATAAAAGCTTCACTCCAGCAACAAGAGATATCTATCCTAAACATATATGCACCTAATATAGGTGCACCAACTTTTACAAAGCAACTCCTAGGAAAACTAAAGAAAGATATTGATTCTAACACTATCATAACTGGGGACTTTAATACCGCACTCAACAGATCATCAGGAAAAAAATCAGCAACGAGATTCAGAACCTCAATGTGACTCTGGACCAAATGGACTTAATTGATACCTACAGAACACTCCATCCAAAGACCAGAGAATACACAGTCTACTCATCACCGCACGGGACATATTCCAAGATCAACCACATTCTTGGTCATAAATCAAGCATAAGCAAATTTAAAAAGACTGAAATTCTACCATGCACCTTCTCGGACCACAGTGGAATAAAAGTAAACATTGACACCAACAA
>NW_007260063.1:596230-597336 GCF_000164805.1 Carlito syrichta | reverse complement strand
GGAGTACAAATTAATAGCCTAACAAGCCACCTAAGGAAGTTGGAAAAGCAAGATCACAAAAACCCTAATTTCAGCAGAAGAATCCAGATCACCAAAATAAAAGCCCAAATCCAGGACATAGAAGACAAAAAGACAATACAAAAAATCAATGAAACAAAAAGCTGGTTCTTCAAAAGGATAAACAAGATCGATGGTCCCCTAGCTAGACTGACCAAGAAAAAGAAAGAAAAAACCCAAATAAGCACAATCAGAAACACAAAAGATGAAGTCACATCTGACCCTGAAGAAATATAAAAGATCATCAGAGACTACTATGTACACTTGTATGGAAACAAGCTTGAAAACCTCAAGGAAATGGAGGACTTTCTGTCATCACACAACCTGTCTAGGTTGAAACAAGAAGAAATTGAGACCCTAAATAGACCAATAACAATCAAGGAAATTGACTATGTAATAAGAAAACTACCTACAAAAAAAAGCCCCAGACCAGATGGCTTTCCAGCAGAATTCTACAAGACATTTAAGGAGGAACTGATTCCAATCCTACTGAAGTTATTTCAGGCAATTGAGAAAGATGGAACCCTCCCCAAATCATTTTATGAAGCTAACATCACATTGATACCCAAGTCAGGTAAAGACCCAACCAAAAAAGGGAACTACTGGCCAATATCTTTGATGAACATAGACACTAAAATTCTCAACAAGATCCTAGCAAACCGGATTCAACAACACATCTCAAAAATCATTCATTATGACCAAGTAGGATTCATCCCTGGGACACAAGGCTGGTTCAACATTCATAAAACAATAAATGTAATTAAATACATCAACAGATGTCAAAACAAAAACCACATGATTATATCATTAGATGCAGAAAAAGCTTTTGATAAAACCCAACACCCCTTCTTGATAAAAACCCTTGAACGTCTAGGTATACAGGGAACATACCTCAAAGCAGTAAAAGCTATCTACGAGAAATCCACAGCCAGCATACTCCTAAATGGAAAAAAATTGGAACCATTTCCCCTGAAAACTGGAATAAGACAAGGATGTCCACTCTCACCCCTCCTGTTCAGAGTGATCAGAGAAGAGAAGGCAATCAGGGA